>NC_133451.1:180933315-181093315 GCF_048565385.1 Saimiri boliviensis | reverse complement strand
TGGCAAAACCCCATCTCTACTAAAAATACAAAAAATACCTGGGCCTGCTAGCATGCACTTCAAATCCTAGCTACTTGGGAGGCTGAGGCAGGAGAACTGCTTGAACCCAAAAGGTGGAGGCTGCAGTAAGCCGATATCGAGCCACTGCACACCAGCCTGGCTGAAACGGCAAGATTCCATCTGGAAAAGAAAGAAAACCAAAATGTCTGGGAGTGGCAGGGTGCAGTGGCTCACTCCTGTAAATCCAGCAATTTGGGAGGCTGAGGCGAGCAGAGCACCTGACATTAGCAGTTCAAGACCAGCCTGACCAACATGAAGAACTCCTGTCTCTATGGAAAATACAAAAATTAGCTGAGCATAGTGGCATGTGCCTGTAATCCCAGCTCCTCAGCTGGATGAGGTAGGAAGATCACTTCAACCAGGGAGGTGAAGTTTGCAGTAAGCCGAGGTGGTGCTACTGCACTCCAGCCTGGGCGACAGAGAAAGACTCCATCTCAAAAAAAAAAAAAAAATTCAAATAATTTCACACTAGAATAGTTATACTAAAAAACAAACAAAAAAAAAGAGTTGACAAAGATGTGCAGAAACTTGAACCCATAAACACTGCTCCTGACAGTATTAAACAGTCCAGCCTATGTGTAAAATCATTTGGTGTTTCTTCAAACACTTGCAAATAGATTTGCCATATGACTCAATGATTCCATTCCTCAGCATATACCACAAAGAACTTAAGACAGGTGTTCAAACAAAAACTTGTATGCTCTTTAAGTGTGTCAAGGTGACAAATATGCAGGAAAGTCTGGGGAACAGTGCCAGGAAAAGAAAACCGGATCAGAACAATGAAAAAAAAATCAAACTCCCAGGTGGTGTGTCGTGGACAGTCCGGGACAGGTAGGCACGTCTGCCTGGGGGTCTCTCGACCTGCAAGAGGGTCCCAATACCTGGAAGAGGGAGTACACCTGGAAAAATAATAAAGACAGAGAGAGAGAAAGCGAGACGTCTGGAGGGCTGATAGGCTGTGCCTAAACAGCAAATTTTATTTTTCAAAGGCCAGGAATAAATACACTTTCTTGGCTCTGGTTTACGTCATAGTAAGAGGAATGTAAATGTATGCCTCACATGGCCTATACAATAGAGAAGTCAGATATGCAATCAATGGTTGTAAAAAGTAACAAAATTTTCTACAATCACAAAGTTTGTTTCCAAACATTATTCACAAAGCTTGTTTATATCCAAACATTATTCACAAAGCTTATTTATATCCAAACATTGTTCACAAAGCTTGTTTATATCCAAACATTATTCACAAAGCTTGTTTATATCCAAACATTGTTCCTCCTGGCTGCAGGTATCTCTGGTTTGACCTTGTTTTAGAACTGAAATGTGAAAAGGTTTTTTGGTTTTGCTCATCAGAATATCTTTTAATCAGATTCTCCTTTGTCTACTCCTGACTCAACTTAACTCAACTTCCACATTCAGGAATCTCTGAGTCAGGAATCAAAGCCATCCCTTATGGTGGCATTTGCTTTGCAAATATCGACAGTTAAACCATTATCTAGGGTACAAGGCAGTTAGGTAAGTAAAGGTTAAAACTTATTCTTAAAGTCATAAAAAGGTTAAAATCAGGAACTGATTGCCGGCAGGGGGTCACTCGGTCTAGCAGCAACGCATAGTTTTAGGCCCAAACAATATTGTGGTTGATATTAAAAACTGATCATTCATCTTTCAGTTCCTATATTTCCGGATAGCTTGACTGCCTCCAGTAGGAAACTGTTTGGGATCAAACTCACCATATAGTGAGACTCACGCCTTTTAGGGGTCTCACACGGGAATGTTCCCCACAGTGGTGCAGAAGGTAAAAGTGAAATGAGTTTGTAGACTGAATTATCATGTAGTAACCATGCAGATTTCCTGATCTAGGGGTTATGTGGTGGTTACCTGGGAGAGTGTACTTTGGGCAAAATATACTGAAGTATTTTCTGGGACATTGTAAATCTGGTACAGCAACAACTGCTGCAAAATCTAAGAGAAGAAACAGGTTATACTTTGTACTGCTATTGGAAGATTCCTAGAAGTATGACATTATTGGAAAGCAAACTACTTTTTAGAACAACCATATCAATACCATGCCAGGAAAGCAAAGACCTCATCAAAATCCATTATAGAGGCTATAGTTCAACCAAAGCTGTGAAATCCTTATAAAAGTCTCCATGTCAACAGAGTTCACTTAGTAGATACTACTGTATTTACTAGTATTAGAAGCTACTGTGTGGATATATTAGTGTTATGGCATGATATGGATATTAGTGTTAGGACATGGTGTGAATATTATACTGGTGTTAGGGCACGGTGTGATTACTATATTACAGACCACTGTGAGAATACTTACTAGCAGCCGCTGTGTCTTGGACACTGACAAGATCAGAGTGTAGTCAAAACAGTGGATTTGATGGTTTCCTTTGTCTAGCTGAATTCCTTCCTCTGCTGAGTACTCTCTAAAGACTCTCTCCTCTGCACTCAGGGCTTTGGACAGGAAGTTTGTTACTCATCAATGAACAACACCAAGTTGACACGACCTTCATGCTACCCTGAGGAAGATAAAGCTCCTTGCCGCTTCTGGCACCTCAGAGGGAAGTTGGTCAGGAGTCGGTTCGTGCACCCTCTGGTAATGCCAGAGCTCAGCACAGACACTCTTGCTCAGTTTCTAGGGGGACGTGCAACCCCGCCTGGCTGTCCTGAAATACCTATAAAATTCGATATTGAGTTTACGCAGTGTGATAATTTTAGAAATTCAAACCAAAATGAAGCCCACTGTACCCATTCCTTCCCAAAGACGGTGATGGAAGACTTTGGAAGCCATGTAGAATAAAATGAATAAATACACAAATTAAGAAAAACAAAAACCTACTCAAAATAGTCCAGAGACTGTAATTTTAAATGCAAAACTATAAAAAATCTAAAACAAAATCTATATGACGTTGAGTTTGGTGTTGACTTGTAACACAAAACATCAAATGCCAATTCATGAAAATATTGATAACACAGACTTTATAAAACTAAGTATTCTACTGTGCAAAACTGTATTCAGAGAACAAAAAGACAAGAGAGATGTGAGAAGATAATTACAAAATACATACGTGATTTTAAAACTGGGTAAATATCTGAACAGATACCTAACCAAAGCAAATATACTGATAGTAGGCTGGGCATGGTGGCTCATGCCTGTCATCCCACAACTTTCGAAGGCTTAGATGGGTAAATAATCTGAGGTCAGGAGTTCCAGACCAGCCTGGCCAACATGGCGAAACCCCATCTCTACTAAAAGTACAAAAAATTAGCCAAGCGTGCTGGTGGGCACCTGTAATCCCAGCTGCTTGGGAGGCTGAAGCAGGAGAATCACTTAAACATGGGAGGTAGAGGGTGCAATGAGCCAGTATCGTGCCATTGCACTCCAACCTAGGTTACAGAGCAAGAAAGACTCCATCTCAAAAAAAAAATTGTTAATAACGTATCTGACACATGTTGATATGTTAATACGAGGGGAAACTAGTTTGGGTCTACACAGGAAATCTGCATTTTCCTCCCAATTTCAGTGTGAATCTAAAACCAATTTAAAATAAAAACTTTATTTAAAAATTACAAATTTTTTTAAATATCTGCTTCATTATTTGTACTAATAATAAGTAGTAATTGACACTAACTACTACTTTTCAAAACAAGGGCATTCATGATGCTGCAAAGTAATTTAGGCAAACATATAAAATTTCAATGAAATGCCTATTTTACAAGATTTATGTTAAAATAACACATCCATGTAAACATATTTATCATATCTTTTTTCTTGTGGTGTGGTTCACTCTCTAGGAAATCTAGTCACCTTAGAACCAAGGAACGAATTCAGATTTTGGAGACTACTTCAATTTACAGCAGGACGTTTTCAAAAATATAACTTTTTTAAAAAAATTAAAATAGCAATTCATTGTGACTGAATCATTTATTATAATGAGTGCTTGTCTTTGTTTTGTTTCCCAGCATTCCTTTTAGCTACAATATAACAAAAGCAAATATTTGCCATTGGAAAAAATATTCAAAGGAAGACTGTAAAGGGAATTTGTGACCACAATTATTCAATGTTTCATGACGATGCTTTCTAATACTGAAAAGTTTAAAGGGATAGTCAAAGTTATTCCCCCAAAGATGCTTTGAAGAAATTGATGAAACTAGAGAAACAAAAGTGGCAGGACAATCAATGTGACTTCAGATGTCACTGTGTCTTGTGAGAAAAAGTAATTTACCTTTAGAGGATCGCCAAGAATTACTGGAAGCCCAGACTCTGGAATGTATCTAAATTTAGTTGTCAATATCACTAGCAATGAATGTAATAAAAAGGGATCTCTGTTTTATTTGTGTAATACAATACCAATGCAGTATTTAACGCTCCAAGGAAAACAAGTTATACCTGAAATACAGTTGACAATATCAGAATCAAAATAAGCTTCCTGACCAGGCATGGTGGCTCATGCCTGTAATCCCAAGACTTTGAGAGGCCAAAGCAGGCGGATCACCAGAGGTCGGGAGCTCAAGACCCGCCTGACAAACACGGAGAAACCCCATCTCTACTAAAAATACAAAAATTACCCAGGCTTGGTGGTACATGCCTGTAATCTCAGCTACTGGGGAGGATGTGGCAAGACAATCAATTAAACCAGGGAGGAGGCAGGTGTGCTGGGCCAAGATCACACCATTCCTCTGCCCTACTGTCTATGTAAAAATGCAACTTCACTGAACCAGACTAAATTGTATTCAGTGGAAGGCTGATCAAAAAATTCAGAAGAATGCAACTTTTGTTTTATCTACTTCTGACCTAGAACCACCCCCTACCCCGCCTTCCTTCTTCTAGTTGTTCCACCTCACTGAACCAAATGACTTTACATCTTACACATATTGATTGGTGTATCCTGTCTCTCTAAAATATATAAAAGCAAGCTCTACCCTGACCACCTTGGGCCCATGTTGTCAGGACCTCCTGAGGCTGTGTCATGGGCATGTCCTTAACCTTGGTGAAATAAGCTTTCTACTTGACTGAGACCTGACTCAGTTATTTTGGGATCACAATCCACAATCACCGTGGTGTGACATTTGACTACAGCATTCAGTACAGAGATGAGCTATACAGGTATGGTATGTAGCCTGAAAGCAAGAAGCTATACTATATCACTTACGTGTGAAGGGAGCTACACCATCCCATCCAGGTTTTATAAGGACACTGGATGGTGTTTGCACAAAGATGAAATCACTAAGGACACATTTCTCAGACAGTATCCACATTGTTAGGAGATGCTTGAGTGTATTTTAATTGGTTAAAGCCTAGGAGGAAAAAAAAGCAACTGAACTCCTGTTATGGTTTCATAACAAAGCTTAATAGAGTTAACATATTTCATCTAATCTAAGATGCTAATAATTAACAGACATTATTTTATGCAACATCACAAATAGGCTGCCAATTAAACTGACTTTCTGAATGACAACAAAAATGTGCACTTACTTTTATTAATGCCAGGAAAATAAAATGAAAATGAATTATGGTTTTGATATGTTAAAGCAAAAAAGGAGGAAGCCGTTAGCCTGAGGTCTTGCCTAAGCAAATGGAAACCGAACTTCGAGGCATGTAAACTGACTTAAAAACATGAATAAACCAATTAGTTAATGACAAAAAGCCCAGCTGCCAGCTGGCTATATGACTATTGACACTGAGGGAACCATCCCCACAACCAGCGATCGCCCAGCTGGAGCCCATGAGAAACCTCACTCAGCTGCCTCCGCTAAGAGCTCGAAGCCCCAAGCCCTGTTTTCCGTTCTGGTGCTTCAGGCATGATTCATGCATCATTCCTTCCTTCAAATTTGCCTAAAATTTTTCTAACCCCTGTATCCTAACCCCTAACTGGTAACCCCTAACTCTAACCCTATCCGCTAGCCGTAATCCTCACCCTAAACCCTAACCATACGTTAGTTTCTACGTTTGCACTGATATGTCCGTGTTGGGTATTGAAACTGCTGTACTGGCAGGGCCGCATGAATGGTGCGGATTTTATAGTAACATTTTTGGACTGAGGCCTTGCATTAGCATTAGGTGTTTCCTACCTGAGCACTGGGGTTATTGTATCCGTATTTCAGAGGCCATATCTGCCTCAGGAACGCTCTATTTGTCTTCTGAGGCTGCTGGGTGCACCTCACACTGCAGCCGCCTGGCCTTGGGCGGGGAGAACCCAGGTGCGCAGGCTTCAGAGGGGCTTTTCGTGTCCAGTTTCCCACACAGAGCTCTTCGTACTAGTCTCTGACCCTAAGCAGACAGGAATGCAAACAGGAAGGGTTTCACTCACCGTGGACATGGCCCAGAGTTGTCCCAAACCAAGGCTGTGCCCGCTATGTCTGTGCCGTGGAGAACGCAGCTCCGCAGATTGCCGTGACGCCAACTGAAAAGGCAGACTCGGGCGCCCCCTGCTGGTGGCCAGGCGTGCGGGGCCCTCTTGCTCATGGTCCTGTGTCTGCACCCCCCTGATGGCAGCTGGGGCCACCGCAAGCCCCTCTTGCAGTAAGAACCCTGCCCCAAGGTCTGTGCTGAGGAGGACGCAGTTCCACCCTCACAATGCCCCCCAGTTCTATACGGAGGAGAACGCACCTCTGCAGACCGCTGTGACTCAATGCACGCTGGTGGTGTGACATGATGCACACCGGTAGAGGAGCCTCAAGAATCTGAAAGGTGGGTGTGGGGGCCCCTACTGGGGGCCTGCACTGCAGGGCCCTCTTGCTCACGATGCTGTGCCCACGCCCCCTTCTGGCTAGGTCCACTGCAGGGCCCTCTGACAGTGTAGTGACTGGCATCACCTGTTGGCAGCTGGAGTACTGCAGAGCCCTCTTGCTCAGTATAGTGGCAATATGCCCGCTGCTGGCAAACAGGGTAGTGCTACATCCTCTTGCTCACGGTGTGGTGCCTGTGCTGCTGGGCACTCTTACTCTTGGTGTAGTGGGGTCACGCCCCCTGCTGGCCGCTGGGGCACTGCAAGACCCTCTTGCCCATAGTGTCCTGGCAACACTCCCGTGATGGCAACTAGAGCACTGCAGGGTTCTCTTGCTCATAGTGTGGTATTCAATGGGATTACAAGCGTGTGCCACCATGCCTGGCTAATTTTGTATTTTTAGTAGAGATAGGATTTCTCCATGTTGGCCAGCCTGGTCTCGAACTCCCAACCTCAGGTAATCTGCCCGCCTCAGCCTCCCAAAATGCAGGGATTATAGGCATGAGCCACCTAGCTCGGCCTAATTTTTTTATTTGTCGTAGAGACGGGGTTTTGCCATTTTACCTATGCTGCGGGGTTTCTTTCTGATGAGATGAAAATATTCTGGAATTAGGTAGAGGAGATGGCTGTACAGCATTGTGAATGTACTAAAAATGAACTGTACACATTAAAATGGAAGAAATGGTGACTTATCTTATACAAATTTTATTTTGATTTATTTATTTTTTTTTTCTGGTCTGACATTACCCTAGGCTTGTCAGTCAATATTTTGATTTTTTTAAAAAGCACAACGATGAGTTGAAACGTTTAAGGACCTATCAGTAGAAATGGTAAGAAGACAGTGCATGGCTGGGCGCGGTGGCTCACGCCTGTAATCCTAGCACTTTGGGAGGCCAAGGTGGGTGGATCACCTGCGGTCAGGAATTCAAGACCAGCCTGGCCACCATGGTGAAACCCCATCTTTAAAAAAAAAAAATACAGTGCAGAAGAGGGCAGGGCTGAGACTCAAGGGAGACAGCATGCTCCCCGCGGCCTCCTGCTGTCTGTGGGGCACCTGCCTGACCCCCTGACTGCTGGCTGCTAACCATCTGGCTTCTGCGGCTTCTTCAGCTCCCACTGCCCCCAGAGTGAAGGCTGCTCATCCACACTCACCTGGCCTCGGTGACATCAGCAGCTTTTCCCCTGCACACGCTCTCCAGCTGCACGTAGACCGAGCAGTTGACCCAGCTCCACTCGGGGTCACAGATGGCCAGGAAATTGGGGTGCAGGTGGCCGATCGTGTACTTGGCCAGGTCCGTCAGAGACTGGCTCACAGCCACCCCGAAGAGGAAGGTCCCCAGCACCTTGTACACGGCAGCCATGTAATTATTGAAGTCAGAGCAGGAATAGAGCTGGTCTGTGGGCACCAGGTAGGCTTCTCCCGCTGAGACCTGCGTGTGGGGCAGCCGCGGTAACCAGAGGGGGTCCTGGTCAGCCCATGGGCCCTTAGTGGGCTTCAGTCCTCCCCACGGGCCTCCCCAAGGCTGCTGCAGAGCTGGAGACTCTAAAGGTGCCCTAGCTGGGCTTGGTGGCTCACGCCTGCCAGCCCAGCACTGTGGGAGGCTGAGGCGGGAGGATCACCTGAGGTCGGGCATTCAAGACCAGCCTGACCAATATGATGAAACCTGTCTCTACTAAAAATACAAAAATTAGCATGCCTGTAGTCCCAGCTACTAGGGAGACTGAGGCAAGAGAATCACTTAAACCCAGGAGGTGGAGGTTACAGTGAGCGGAGATCCTGCCATTGCACTCCAGCCTGGGCAACAGGAGCAAAACTCCGTCTCAAAAAACAAAAGGGGTTTCCTATTACCCACAACTACCACTCGGGGCAAGGCTGTGTCCCCCAGCCCCCCACAGACCTCCAGGCCACCCCCATCAGGAACCCAGGGTTAGGCTGTACCCCATCCTGCCCCCCTCCCTGTCCCTCTGAACCCCTCCTGCCTTACAAGAATGACGGTGGCTGTGATGGTGACCCCCGCCATGAGCCCAAGGGTGATGGTATCTGGACGATAGGGGTACCAGATGGAGTCATCCCCACAGTAAAATCCACGGTTGTACGAGGTGTTCACCAGCAACAGGACAGCGAAGGACAGGGAGGCTGGAGGGGGAGAAGGGCCTGGGAGCTGTGAGGTTCTCAAACCAGCTGGGCCATGGGGCCCCCACACACGCCTTGGCCTCGAGGCCTGCTCCGACCAACAAGGAAGAGCTTTTCTCACAGCACGTGGGAGGTCCAAGCAACACTCCTTTCCCATCACCCTCAGATGAGCATAAACTCCCCAGGCCCTGGCCCCCTCACACCCTCCCTCTGCTCCTTGAAAAAAACGGGCAAGGCCGGGTGCAGTGGCTCAAGCCTGTAATCCCAGCACTTTGGGAGGCCGAGGTGGGTGGATCACGAGGTCAAGAGATCAATACCATCCTGGTCAACATGGTGAAACCCCATCTCTACTAAAAACACAAAAAAATCAGCTGGGCATGGTGGTGCATGCCTGTAATCCCAGCTACTCAGCAGGCTGAGGCAGGAGAATTGCCTGAACCCAGGAGGCGGAGGATACAGTGAGCGGAGACCCTGCCATTGCACTCCAGCCTGGGGAACAAGAGCAAAACTCTGGCCAGGCGCGGTGGCTCAAGCCTGTAATCCCAGTACTTTGGAAGGCCGAGGTGGGTGGATCACGAGGTCGAGAGATCGAGACCATCCTGGTCAACATGGTGAAATTCCGTCTCTACTAAAAATACAAAAAATTAGCTGGGCATGGTGGCTCGTGCCTGTAATCCCAGCTACTCAGGAGGCTGAGGCAGGAGAATGGCCTGAACCCAGGAGGCGGAGGTTGCGGTGCGCCGAGATCGTGCCATTGCACTCCAGCCTGGGTAACAAGAGCAAAACTCCGTCTCAAAAAAAAAAAAAAAAGAAAGAAAGAAAAAGAAAAAACCAGGCAAACACTCACCTCTAGGCCTTTGCATAGGGACTTCTCTCTGCCCAAAATATCTTATTTTTATTTTTAAAAGTAGAGACAGGGGTCTGATGCTGACCAGGCCGGTCACAAACTCCCAGGCTAGAGCGACCCCCCAGCCTCAGCCTCCCAAAGTGCTGAGATTACAGGTGTGAGACAACGTGCCAGGCACCAAAGTGCCTCCCACTTCCACTCAGTTTCATCTCCCCTCCCGGCTGTCCCCACCAGCGTACCTTTCACAAAAGGAAAGGTCTCTTTAGCCGTGCGTGGTGGCGCATGCCTGTAATCCAGCTACTTGGGAGCCTGAGGCAGAAAAATTGCTTGAAACCGGAAAATGTAAGTTGCAGTAAGCCGGGATCGCGCCACTACACTCCAGCCTGGCAACAGGGCGAGACTCTGTCTCAATTTATTAAAATAAAATAAATAAATAAATAAATAAGTAAATAAAAATAAAAGGGAAGATCTGCTCTTTCTCCCTATTGCCCCATGTGGAACTACGCAGTCACCTGTGGGACACTGGACTTAATCTCCCCGCCTAAACCCGCCAGCACCAGGAGGGGCCTATTGTATTCAGGACAGAGACCCTGGAGGCTGCTCAGAGCCTGGCCAGGGCAGATGTTTAATAAACATCTGTTAAAACAGGCAGGACTTACTTCAACCTAAGAGCTGGCCAGAGAAGTCAGGAAAGGGCGAAAGCAGGGGCACAGCAGGAGGTGCCTTCCTGCTGTGCCCCTGCCCACCACTGACCCTCGTGCCAGGGCACATGCCAGCCACACGGTAACTCAGGGATGAAAGGCACATTCTTCTCAATTCCACACTTGCGGAAGGTGTCACATAGCACTGGGGCTCCTGGGGCCCTGCTGAGCTGAGGGTGGCCAGGGAAGCCGGACTCAGCTACAGAGGGCAGGGCCCGGGGCAGCTCCCTGTTCCATGTGGCAGGTGCACAACAAAAGCGCAGGGTGTCTACCCCAGAGAATAACGAAGGCAGGGCATCTTTGGCCCAGCAGGGCAAGGACAAAAAAGTGTGGCTCTTCTGAATTCTGAGAGTCTGAGGAGAGACAGGGAGCCTCACACTCCTCCCTGCATGCCAGCTGCAAGGGTCCTAGGACAAGGCACGCCTTCGATGCTGGCTGAGTCTGGGGAAATAAAGCAGTGAAGACAGCAGAGGTCTGCCTTACAGTGCAGAAAAGGCAGAAGGAATGCAGAACAGAACGGGCAGTGCAGGGGCCCAGAGCCGGGACGGTGACTGGAGAGGCGAGCGCTGGGGCAGAGGGGGCTGCGCTGTAAAAGCCCGGCTTCTGCTGGGGCGCAGGGGCGGCTGGCGCCACTGTGAGTGAGGGCAGAGACCAGGGAGGAGGCTCCTGCAATTGCCGGCAGTGGACGGTCGGGGTCACAGGCCGCTGCCAGCAGACACCAGCCCTTCCCAGGGGCTCTCAGCAGGCGGAGGCTCACACCGGTTGGCCTCCGTTTCCAACCTCCCTGCCCCAGTAACTCCAGCTAAAGACTCAGACACCCCCATGACAACCGGCCCCGGGCTTCCCTCTGCCTGGAAAGCTCACCCTGGGGTCCCCGGAACAGGCACCTTCTCTTCCTTTGACCCCCGGGAGCCTTCCCGCCTTCACCCTGCCCCCACAGCCCCGTCTGGAACCTGTGGACTGCACTGTGATGGGCTGGAGCTTCCAGATGGAGGTGCCCTCCGCCTGGCCGCCACCCCTGGCACATAGCAGCCACACCCAACCCCACCCCGGCGGCACCTCCCGGCTGTGCGGCCTCCAGCAGGCGACTACGCGCGGCTGCCCCTCCCTCACAGGCCGTTTAAGGGAACCCTTTCGGTTATCTGCATGCTGCTGAGCGCCTGACTGCCAGAAAGTGCCACACACATGTTTATGTAACTGACAGCACAGCTGCTCAGGACATGGCACCCAGGGCTGGCAGACACCCCACGGGGACCTCGTGCTGTCCCCTGGCCCCCTCTAACGATGGTCTACTTCGGAGTTCAGAGGGCTTGGCCAGAGAACCAGGAAACTCGCTGAGGAGGAGCGCACCCCCCACCCCCCCCACCACGGGGACAGATCCGCGGGGCCATTGTCCCTTCAGCCACAGAGCAAACACTTGGCCTTTGTTTCCGGGACCCTGGCGGGAGGCCTCGGGGCGCTGCTTCCCCCACCTGGCCCAATAACCCGCAGGACAGGTTTCGGTCTCCCGAGGTCCCAAAGCCTGGGACTCAGCTTTTCTCTCCAAGTGACTCCCCAACCTGAGGCGCAGGGGTTCAAATCCTACCGACGCGCTGGGCCTACGCCTATCTATTTATTATTATTACTTTTGAGACGGAGTTTCCTTCTCGTTGTCCATGCTGGAGTGCAATCTCAGCTCACTACAACCTCTGCTTCCCAGGTTGAAGCAATTCTTCTGCCTCAGCCTCCCAAGTAGCTGAGATTGTAGGCACATGCCACCATGCTTGTCTAATTTTGTATTTTTAGTAGAGGTGGGGTTTCTGCATGTTGGTCAGGCTGGTCTTGAACTCCTGACCTCAGGTGATCCACCTGCCTCAGCTTCCCAAAGTGCTGGGATTACAGGCATGAGCCACCTCACCTGTACACTATGCCTATCTCATTGTATTTCTAAAAGGAGAAGGAAAAGAAATAATTGCATTTCCATCCTCACAGTAACTCCATAAAGGAGATAATATCATTTACCTTTTACAAATGTGAAACAAAAGCTCCAGCTTTTTTCTGAGACAGTGTCTCACTTTGAAGCCCAAGCTTGAGTGCAGTGGCATGACCTTGGCTCACTGCAGTCTTGACCTCCGAGACTCAAGTGATCCTCCCACTTTAGCCTCCTGAGTAGCTGGGACTACAGGGGGACACTGCCACACCTGGAAAAATTTTTGAAATTTGTTGTAGAGACAGGGTCTTGCTATGTTGCCCAGGCTGCTCTCAAACTCCTGGGCTCAAGCAATCCTCCCACATCGACCTCCCAAGGTGCTGGGATTACAAGCATGGTCGCTCCAGCTCTTTTTTTTTCCCAAGGCCAGATTAAGTTGTTAGTGGCTAAGTCAAAAGAGTCCTGGGGTCTGCTGACTCCTACTTCAGTGTTTCTTCAGATAGACCACAGCCACTGTCATTCCTGGAAGTTGTCTGACAGTGGACTGAGATGGATTATTTGAGTGTGTACCACAAACAGAGGAACATCTCTTAGGAGACTGAACACTGAAGTTCTGATGGGGCCAGCATGTGTTCTGGGGGAAGGTTCCATAGCTCCCATCCATGACCAGTAAATAGGAATTAGGTACCAGGTGTGGTGGCTCACGCCTGGAATCCCAGCACTTTGGGAGGCTGAGGTGGGTGGATCACTAGGTCAGTTCAAGACCAGCCTGGCCAATATGGTGAAATCCCATCTCTACTAAAAATACAAAAATTAGCTGGGCCTGGTGGTGGGTGCTTGTAATTCCAGCTACTCAGGAGGCTGAGGCAGCAGAATCACTCGAACCCAGGAGGTGGAGATTGCAGTGAGCCGAGATTGTGCCACTGCACTCCAGCCTGGGTGACAAAACAACACTCAGTCTAAAAAAAGAAAATGCTGGGCATTGGCCAGGTGCAGTGTGATGCCACACATCTGCCTGCTGTGGCAGGCAGATCACTTCAGGTCAGGAGTTCCAGACCAGCCTGACCTACATGGTGAAAGCCCATCTCTCCTAAAAATATGAAAATTAGCTGGGTGTGGTGGCAGGTGCCTATAATTCCACCTACTCAGAGTGCTGAGGCAGGAGAATTGCATTAACCTGGGAGGCAGAGTTTGCGATGAGCTGAGATCATGCCACTGTACTCCAGCCTGGGCGACAGAGCAAGACTTCGTCTCAAAAAAGAAAAAAAGTTGGGTGTGGTGGTGTGTGGTCTCAGCTACTTAGGAGGCTGCAGTGTGCAGATCACTTGAGCCCAGAAATTTGAGGCTTCAGGGAGCTATGGGGGAGTCACTGCACTCCAGACTGGGTGACAAAATGAGACCCCTATTTCTAAAAAAACTAATTTAAAAAATTAACAAAATAAGAGAGACAATAGGATAGTATTCATCACCAATAAGAGATCAATCACATCACCCACTAAATCTTGCCAACACGATCAAACTCTAACCTAATGGGGTGAGCATAAATCCAGCTGCAAATATGCCACAAACACAAAAGACAGAAAAATGGGTTCACCTGCACCAGGGAAATCCAGACTTTGAGAAATGTTACAGGCTCAACAGTGTGGAGTCTTCCAAAATCCATAGAAAAGAAAAGGGATAGGCCAGGCAAGGAGGCTCACGCCTGTAATCCCAGCACTTTGGGAGGCCAAGGTGGGCAGATCACAAGGTCAGGAGTTTGAGACCAGCCAGACAACATGGAGAAACCCCATCTCTACCAAAAATACCAAAATTAGCCAGGTGTGGTAGCACATGCCTGTAATTCCAGCTATACAGGAGGCTGAAGCAAGAGAATCACTTGAGCCTGGGAGTCGGAGGTTGCAGTGAACTGAGATTGTGCCATTGCCCAGGAGTTTGGGACCAACCTGGCAACATAGTAAGACCCTGTCTCTATAGGGGGGAAAAAAAAAAAAAAGCTTTTTTAAAATTAACCAGGAATGGTGGTGCACGCCTATAGTCCCGGCTACTCAGGAGGCTGAGGGGAGACAATCACTTGAGCCCAAGAGGTCAAGGCTGCAGTGAGCCATGATCACACCACTGCACTCCAGCCTGGGTGACTGAGCAAGAACCTGCCTCAAAAAAAAGACGAACAGAAAGAAGCAACTACTGTGAATGTCAGGGTTGCAGAACACTTCTGGAGAGAAGGGAGGGGCTCACATTGTGCCCATCTCCAGCCCCTTCTGGAAGTACAGAGTCTAATGGGGAAGACAGCAGCACAAGTGGAGATTCAGGCCGCAGCACCAGGAAGTTCCCTTCCACCTTCCCGCCTCCCTGCCCTTTCCTTTGGGGAACGGGAGCATGATTTTCTTTCTTATTTGCATTTCTAACTAGATAGAGCTTCTGATGGGAGAATTCATATACAGGATGTATAGCATCAACATCCACAGCCAGCTGGAATTGATGGCTTTTTTGATACCCCAGTCAGGCACATCCCGGATTCCTCTGCTAAGTACATCTGGATGTTGCAGCTGTCCAGGATTCTCAGCCACATGCTCGGTGCCCACTCCCAGATCCTGGAAATCCCCTGACATTGCCCCCAAAAGGAGAGACACTCACAATTCTGCATACAAATTGTCTCTATGTGGTTTTTTTTTTCTTTTCTTATTATTTTTTTTTTGAGAAAGAGTCACTCTGTTGATCAGACTGTAGTCCAATGGTGTGATCTCAGCTCACTGCCACCTCCACCTCCCAGGCTCAAGCAGCTCTCCTGCCTCAGCCCCCAAGTAGCTGGAGTTACAGGCACCTGCAACCATGCCTGGCTAATTTTGTATTTTTAGTGGAAACGGTTTCACCATATTGGTCAGGCTGGTCTTGAACTCCTGGTCTCAAGTGATCTGCTATCCTAGGCCTCCTAAAATGTTGGAATTACAGGCATGAGCCACCATGCCCGGCCATTTCTTTGTCACCCCCTTAGGCCAGCTTCTGCATGTTTGGGCTTGATGAGGCTGTGGCTGTCCAGCTGGCTGCCTGTCATCTTTAGTCTCTGTGTCTCCTCGATTCTTCTCAGCTGCCCACAAATTCATTTTCTTTTCTTTCTTTTGTTTTTTTCTTGAGATGGAGTTTTGCTCTGTCACCCAGGCTGGAGTGCAATGGCATGATCTCGGCTCATTGCAACCTCTGCTTCCCATGTTTGAGCAATTTTCCTGCCTCAGCCTCCCAAGTAGCTGGGACTACAGACACGTGCCACCATGCCGGGCTGTTTTGTATTTTTAGTAAGATAGGGTTTCATCATGTTGGTCAGGCTGGTCTCAAACTCCTGACCTCAGGTGATCCACCCACCTCGACATCCCAAAGTGCTGGGATTACAGGCATAAGCCACAGTGCCCGGCCTCAGTGTTTAAACTCAGCCTGAGTGGGCTTCTCTCGATAGCAGCTAAGAGCTCTGACCCCTACAGCCTTCTCCCACCCAGCAGGAGGTGTTTGGATGTTTCTGGATCTAAAATCCAAGTGTCTAAGCCTACCAGTAGTTCCAAGTGCAGATGGTCACACAATTTTTTGACTTTACAATAGCACAAAAATGATCACATTCAGTAGAAACTCTGCTTCCAGTACCGATACAACCTGTCTGTTTTTCACTGTTGGTATTCAATAAATTGCATGAGGACCAGGCACAGTGGCTCATGCCCTTAATCCCAGTACTTCAGGAGGCTGAGGTGGGAGGATCGCTGGAACCCAGGAGTTCCAGCCTGGGAACATAGTGACACCCTGTCTCTATAGAAAAGGTAAAAATTAGCCACATGAAATTATGTGCACCTGTAGTACCATCTACTTGGGAGGCCGAGGCAGGAGGGATCACTTGAACCCAGGAGATTGAGGCTGCAGTGAGCTATAATCATGCCACTGCACTCCAACCTGGGTAACAGAGCAGGACCTTATCTCTTAAAAAAATAAAAATTTTCGCTTATGCCTGTAATCCCAGCACTTTGGGAGGCTGAGGTGGCTGGATCACGACGAGGTCAGGAGTTCAAGACCAGCAAGACCAACACGGTGAAACCCCATCTCTACAAAAAATACAAAAATTAGCTGGGTGTGGTGGCATGCACCTGCAATCTCAACTCTGGAGGCTGAGGCAGGAGAATTGCTTAGAACCTGGGAGGTGGAAGTAGCAGTGAGCCGAGATTGCACCATTGTACTCTAGCCTTGGAGACAGAGAAAGACTCGGTCTCATAATAAATAAATATGTAAATAAAAATTTAAAAGTAGGTAAACAATTGCTTCAAGAGGACAGCATTTCTGTTTGGGATGATGAGAAAGTATAGAAACAGATGGTAGTGATTGTTGCACAATATTGTGAAGCTACCAAACGCCACTGAATTGTACACTTAAAGGTGGTACATTTATCCAAGTTTATTATCTATTTCTACAAACATTCATGAAGGCCGGACCCCTGAAATGTCAAAGTCATGATCCAAGCTGGGAAAGGGTGAGTGGGTTTTGTTCTCCTTTTAGTACTGCTCGGTTTGTTATCAACATAAAGTCGGCTGGGCTAACATCCAATGCTTGGTAGGGTAGGTGTATTAGATGCATTTGCGGGCCAGGTAGGGTGGCTCACACATGTAATCCCTATGCTTTGGGAGGCTGAGGTGGGCAGATTGCCTAAGCTCAGGAGCTCAAGACCAGCCTGGGCAACATGGTGAAACCCCGTCTCTACTAAAAATACAAAAATTAGCTAGGTGTCGTAGGGTGCTTGTAGTCCCAGCTACCTGGTAAGCTGAGGCAGGAGAATCGCTTGAACCCGGAAGTCAGAGGTTGCAAGCAGTGAGCCAAGATGGAATCACTGCACTGCAGCCGGGGCAACAGAGCCAGACTCCACCTCCAAAAATAAAAATAAAAATAAATAGGACAGGTACAGTGGCTCATGCCTATAATCCCAGCACTTTAGGAGACTGATATAGGCAGACTACCAGAGGTCAAAAGGTCACGACCAGCCTAGCCAACATGGTGAAACCCAATCTCTACTAAAAATACAAAATTTACACAGTGCTCATGTCTGTAATGCCAGCCACTCTGGAGGCTGAGGCAGGAGAATCACTGGAACCTGATAGGCAGAGGTTGCAGTGAGCCAAGACTGCACCACTACACTCCAGCCGGGATGACAGTGAGACTCTGTCTCAAAAAAATAAATGAAGGCCAGGCACGGTGGCTCAAGCCTGTAGTCCCAGCACTTTGGACAGCTGAGGCAGGTGGATCACGAGGTCGAGAGATGGAGACCATCCTGGTCAACATGGTGAAACCCCGTCTCTACTAAAAATACAAAAAATTAGCTGGGCATGGTGGCGTGTGCCTGTAATTTCAGCTACTAAGGAGGCTGAGGCAGGAGAATTGCCTGAACCCAGGAGCCGGAGGTTGCGGTGAACCGAGATCGCGCCATTGCACTCCAGCCTGGGTAACAAGAGTGAAACTCCGTCTCAAAAAAACAAAACAAAACAAAACAAAACAAAAACAAACAAACAAACTAAATAAATAAATAAATAAATAAATGCATTTTCAACTTAGTATATTTTCACTTTTTTTTTTTTTTTCAGAGACAGGATCTCTGTGTTGCCCAGGCTCGTCTTGAACTCCTGGGATCAAGCAATCTTTCCACATTGACCTCCCAAAGTCAGACGTGAGCTACTGGGATTACAAGCGTGAGCTACTGCATTTGGCTGCTATTACCAATTTATAATAGATTTATGGGGACTTGACCCCATCATGAGTCAAGGAGCATCTGTAATCATGCTGAAAATGGGGATGGCTTGTGTGAGGATATGGGGGAGTGTCACAAAACACAAGGGGATCAGGGCCTGCAGGGGGACACCACAGCCTGCCTCTGGCTCAAACTCGGGGCTCCCTCCTCTTGTGTCTCCTGCTGCAGGACAGACCCCAGGCTCGCAGTTCTGCAAATCCATGCTGTCTGCAATGCAGGACTTCAAATCCACAGCTGGGGGTTGTGGATGATGTTGGAGCAGGAGCAGGGCAGAAGGGACACATCAGGGGTTGCACCTGTAGCCACAATGGCAGAGCAAGTTTTTTTTTTTTTTTTTTTTTTTGAGACGGAGTTTCGCTCTTGTTGCCCAGGCTGGAGTGCAGTGGCATGACCTCGGCTCGCCGCAACCTCAGCGTCCCATATTCAAGCGATTCTCCTGCATCACCCTCCTGAGTAGCCGGGATTACAGGCATGCATTAGCAAGCCTGGCTAATTTTGTATTTTTAGTAGAGATGGGGGTTCACCACGTTGGCCAGCTGGTCTCAAACTCCTGACCTCAAATGGTCCAACTTCCTCCGCCTCCCAAACTGCTGGAATTACAGGTGTGAGCCACCGAACCTGGCCATAGTTTCTCTGTCCTGCCTGCTGACTCTGTACAGCCTCAGCTTCTCTTCCCCCAACCCCTAGGTGATAGTGAGCAACCCCCACTCCCTGAGGTTCTAGGCCACCTTCCATGAGAGCTGTTACAAGTTACATGGGAACACCAGATACAATCTGGTGAGCTATGTCCCCACCAAACCTCGCCGCATGTCCCCCGAGAGCTCCCTCTTTCTTCTTCCCTTACCAGCTTAAAGAGCTGAGGAATTTCCAGGCAACATATCCCCTAGCCCTGCCCCGTGATGGAAAGATGATCAGGCAGCCATCACCTACACACCTTGCTTCATTAAAGTGTCACACGGGTCAGGCGTGTGTGAGCCTGTAACCCCAGCACTTTGGGAGGCTGAGGCAGGTGGATCACAAGGTCAAGAGTTTGGGACCCCCCCTGACCAACATGGAGAAACCCTGTCTCTACTAAAAATAAAAAAGTCAGCAGGCTGTGGTGGCATGTGCCTATAATCCCAGCTACTCAATAAACTGAGGTAGGAGAATCACTTGAACCCCGGAGGGGAAGATTTAAGAAAAATCTTCCCCAGGCTTCTCTTAAAATGTCCCCATTGTCCTTCTTATCAGCACATAGCTAGCAATTTTCTGACATTTTAGCTGTAGAGTGAATGATGATTGGGGCATTCTAAGAGGAGTTCTAGGGTGTTTCTTTCTGCATAGGTACCTCTTATTCCTCCTACGCACAACTGACAAGTACCCATCCACTCCAGCATTAGAGATGCTACTAATTTATAAATTTTTGATGATCCCTCCAGGTGAGCCTTCCCATCATGTTCATGTCTAGCTATCTACCAACTCTAACAGAGCCCACTATCCTGTGTCTTTCCCAAATTAAGTGAAGGAACGATTCATTGGAAACCATAGGAAATAAAATGAATGTAGATGAAAACTTTGCAACTTATACAAATAATCACTCAAAATCATCCTCACACTAAAAATGCAAAACTATACAATTTCCAGAAGAAAACATAGAATAAAAGCTATCTGTTCTTGGGTTCAGGAATGAATTTTAACAAAACACAAACTGGCAATACACACCAAAGAAATAATTAGGTGGATTTTTTTAATATTAAAAATGTATACTCTGGAAAAGATCTTGTTAAGGGAAAAAAAATACAAGCCACATATTGAAGGAAACTATTTGCAAAATACAGATCTGAGAATTTGTATTCAATATACAAAAATATCTTAAAACCAAGTAAAGCAGCCCAATTAAAGATGCACACAAATCTGAACAGACACCTAACCAAAGGATTTAAGAGAAACCAGCCCCTTCAAAAGACTACACCACTGATATCAACCATCTGCCTGAAGCTGCCTTTCCTTTCTTGCCTGATAAGAGACGACCCATGGCAGAGAGGGTCTGGACAGTATACAGTGGATGCCCAGAGCCACAGAGCAAGTTTTCATGTCCTCTGCTTCACCTTTTGATGTCAGAAGGCTGAAAACTTCACCCTTTGCCCTGTCATCATGGTAACACTGCCATTTTTTGTACAAGGGAACCATGAGGAAGTAAGAAACTCAACTGCGATTGCACTCATTTCTCTTTTCATAAATATTAATGACTCCTCCTAGAGCTTATTAGATATTTGTATTTGACCATGCCACTCAGCATAAATTTCTGTTTCCTTTATCTCTCCCTTAAAGTGTCTGCTTCTGGCTTCTGGTTGGAGTCTATGCTTTGCAGCCTATTAAAAGGACTACCCTGCAGGCTGCAACTCTTTTTTTTTTTTTTTTTTTCTTTTGAGACGGAGTTTCGCCCTTGTTACCCAGGCTGGAGTGCAATGGCACGATCTCGGCTCACCGCAACCTCCGCCTCCTGGGCTCAGGCAATTCTCCTGCCTCAGCCTCCTGAGTAGCTGGGATTACAGGCACGTGCCACCATGCCCAGCTAATTTTTTGCACTTTTAGTAGAAACGGGGTTTCACCATGTTGACCAGGATGGTCTTGATCTCTCGACCTCGTGATCCACCCGCCTCGGCCTCCCAAAGTGCTGGGATTACAGGCTTGAGCCACCGCGCCCGGCTGGCTGCAACTCTTTACAGGAAGTAAATCTCTCACTGGGAGCAGGTGCTCATGCCTGTAATCGCAGCATTTTGGGAAGCCAAAGTGGGTGGATCGTCTGAGTTCAGGAGTTTGAGACCAGTCTAGCCAACATGATGAAACCCTGTCTCTACTAAAAATACAAAAAATTAGCCAGGCTTGGTGATGGACATCTGTAATCCCAAATAATTGAGAGGCTGAGGAAAGAGAACTGCTTGAACCCAGGGGGTGGAGGTTGCAGTGAGCCAAGATCACACCATTGTACTCAAGCCTGGGCAACAAGAGTGAAACACCGTCTCAAAAAAATAAAAATAAATAAAAATGTAAAAAATGAAATCACTCCTTTCCAAATTTATGAACCTCATCGTTCTTCAGTTGACAGTATTACAAAGTTCAAAAGACCTTCCATACTCTCCCATAGAAGTCCTAGAAATTGTCATTTTGTTAATTAGTTTTGATGCGTGAGAACTTGTAATCAAATGATTAGAAATATTGAAACTGTGGTTTGCCAGTTACGTGTCTCTTAATCCAATCAAGCAGATCTCTAAAATTAACCATGAGAATACGTATGCCTGATTCATGGCCAAAATTTAAGGATGAAACCTATGAGATCTCTACTTGTATTTTTGCCCTATTAACCTATGTTATGTATATGTGATATTTTCTTAACTCCAGATAGCAATGCAAAATTCATTTATACAATCCTCTAAAAATGCTCTATTCTAACTTACTTGGAAAAAAAAATAAGCATTTATACATAAATATTCCCCAAACTCCTAGAAATGTAGAAACTGATATAAATGTTTTTCAAGTTAACACAATTTACATAAAACATAGTTAAATAAGACCAATTTAATATTTTTGGTGTAATAAAACAACTATGCCTTCAGAGCTATCACTATTAAATATAAAACAAACATAAATTTCTATTCTTCTTGAGTTCTACTCAAATAAGCTAATATTATACTTATTAGATACTTAAAATCTTAAAGCTTATAAATTGATTCTAATTGTTATTCTTATTTTAAAAAACATTATTTCAATAATAATTTTTTACAGTAAATCTGCCTAATAATAGTTTCCAAAGTACTTTTGGTAATTTTTAACCTTAAAGTTAAGCTAATTAAAAGATTTGCATTAAATATCTAGATCATTTAAGAAATTATACTATGAGGGAACATCACTCTAGATGTTGGGAGATCATATACTCATACATTTTCTAATCTACTATAGAATGTTAACATATGACAATTTAAAATTGTCTACTTCCTACTTTACTCTGGAAAATAAAGATTACTAAGTGTTAAAAATATAACCTATACATCAATAAAATTACTAGAAGTAATAGAATAACTAGAAACTCTATGCAAAGTATGCAGAAAAAGTAAAGCAAGATACGCAAATAAAATATGTTGTATTTTTTTATAAGAAAAACTATACAAAATACACAAGTAAAAAGAGATATCTAACCTTCCCTCTGTTATATTTGAATTGGTAAACTGTTATGTTTTCAGAAATTATATAAAATTCCTGGAAATTTGTCAATGTCCTCCTTATCCATGCTATGTGGTGGTATAGTGTTATGAGTCATATTTTCAATTATTTTAAATGTCATATGCCACAGACAAAATTGAATGTCCTTGTCAATTGTGGTATAATGAACTCTCATCAGATCTTTTGCCATAGTCATTTCATGCTCTTTGTCATTTAGATATTATTTATGCCTGATGCTTTCCTAAAAGCTCCTGCAATCAGCTATGGATCAGAATGTTCATCTCCAACACAGGACTCCCTCTGAGACTCACAGAAAAGACTATAACAGGTACTCTGGTTACAGGCTTCTGATGATATTGCTCAAATAACTTTAAGACCATACACTTGACTCAGTGAAGCTTC
The DNA here is from genome assembly GCF_048565385.1 of Saimiri boliviensis. Taxonomy (NCBI): domain Eukaryota; kingdom Metazoa; phylum Chordata; class Mammalia; order Primates; family Cebidae; genus Saimiri; species Saimiri boliviensis. Next base: position 181,070,558 of record NC_133451.1, on the reverse strand, counting down.
CAGAAGTCTAGTTGAGAAACTGATGGGTTCATGACACGGCTAACCCAAGATTCGGCAAGACTGGAATTGAGTATATGGCACTGAATACACTGATGAAAATTGATTATAATTTTATAGCTTCTTTTGAGCATTGCTGGTTCTTTGATGTTATGGTCTCTGGATTTAAGACATCTCTTTCTCTTGAGCTAACTATGACTCACAACAATTTAGTAGATTACATTTATTTAAACAGAAATGAAGCATTTATCTTTTTTCTTGACTGATTTCTCCAGAATTTTGAAATTCTTACTGAACACTCTTATTTTCATGACAATATAGTTGTTAGCAGAAGTCCAATAAGAATCTGTTCACCGGCCGGGCGCGGTGGCTCAAGCCTGTAATCCCAGTACTTTGGGAGGCCGAGGCGGGTGGATCACGAGGTCGAAAGATGGAGACCATCCTGGTCAACATGGTGAAACCCCGTCTCTACTAAAAATACAAAAAAACTAGCTGGGCGTGGTGGTGCATGCCTGTAATCCCAGCTACTCAGGAGGCTGAGGCAGGAGAATTGCCTGAGCCCAGGAGGCGGAGGTTGCGGTGAGCCGAGATCGCGCCACTGCACTCCAGCCTGGGTAACAAGAGCGAAACTCCGTCTCAAAAAAAAAAAAAAAAAAAAAAAAAAAGAATCTGTTCACCTTAGAACAGGACATAATTGGAAACTTTGTTTATATTATCAAGGCTTTTACTGGAATATCACATTTAGCAATAGTGTACCTAAGATCAGCTATGACCAGCAATTTTAAGGAACTAAGATTGATTTTTATGGACTCAATCCTTACAAAGCAGTCTGAGAAAAGCCAGCCTGATACCTAGATTACAGGATTCACATCCTTACAGGTTAGTAAGAAAGGTCCTTTCTTGTAGGCCCAGAAATTTGGAGATAGTTTGGGAGCCTCAAGAAGAGAGGAATTCACTCAAAGCTATTAGGACTGCAGCTGAAATTTGATAGTATGTTCTGGGCTTGGCTTTTAGCCTCAATAAGGCCTTTAAAACTCCAATCTGAGATTCTGTAGGAAAACTTGCAGCAAAGAAGCTTAAAAGCCCCTATGTGGTCAGCTCCTGTTCTTGCTGCACTTACATAAATCATCAGGCAAAATCTAACAAAACTAGACTTATTTTAAAACAAGAATAATCTTTGATTATCTATGATCAAAAATGATGGTTACTACAGAGAGAAATTTTATGTTTCAATAAAAAACTATAACTCGGCCAGGCATAGTGGCACATGCCTATAATTCCAGCACTTTGGGAGGCAAAGAGTTCAAGACCAGCGTGGGCAACACGGCAAAACCCCGTCTCTACTAAAAATACAAAAATTAGCTGGGCATGATGGCATGTGCCTGTGGTCCCAGATAATCAGGAGGCAGAGGAGGGAGGCTTTCTCGTACCCAGGAGATAGAGGGTGAAGTGAGCTGAGCTTGCACCACTGCGCTGAAGCCTCAGCCATAAAGCCAGACCCTGTCTCAAAAAAAATTTTTTTTAATAGAAAAACCATAGCCTTTGTGGGTTATCAGATTCTAGTCTTGTTTCCTTTCTTTGGGCTATTTTTACCTCTTTGTAAACTGGATCCTGCCATCTGATGAATTTTGTCACACGATGATACACGTGGAACAAGCAGCCAAGTATTGTCTCCCCTATAAATGTATCTATTGTTAGACAACTTGAAGGCCTCCATCCCTGGAACAAAGGAGAGGAAGGTTTGGTCCCTGAAATGCATAACCAAATTGTAATACATTTATGCAATGGAATACAGTTTTGCCATAGAAAGGAACAAGCTATAAACTCACACCAAGACATGAGTGATCTTTCATGCACATTGCTAAGTGGAAGAAGACAGTGTAAGGAGAATCCACACAGTGTGACCTCATTTAATGAGATTCTGGAGAAGAGAAACTACACAGATGGGAAGCCATAGGCTGCGTGGGGTGGGGGTTTGAATGTTCCATATGATACTTTAATAGTACATACCGGCCACTATCCATTTGTCAAAACATGCAGAATTTTACAGCTAAATGGGTAAATCAAACTCTATTCAAATTAAATAATATTATTCAGGATGTGAAGCATCCCAGCACAGAATCCATAATGTGAAAAATAATTTAACTATGTTACAAATTACAATGGTTTGGATGTGGTTTGTCCCTACAAAAACTCATGTTGAAATTTGACCTCCAAGGTGGCAGTGTGGGGAGGTGGGGCCTAGTGGAAGGTGTTTGGATTATGGAGATCAATCCCTCATGAATAGCTTAATGGCCTCCCATGTGGGTGAGTTCTGTCTGCTCTCACAGGAATGGATTAATTCCTGCAAGAGTGGTTAATCAAAAAGAGTCTTGCTTCCTTGGCTTCCTTCCTGCTTTCACTCTTGCTGTGATCTCTGGTGCACCACTTGCTCCCCTTCCACTTTCCACCATGAGGCAAAAAAGACTGAGGCCCCACCAGATGCAACTGCCCAATCTCGGACATTACAGCCACCAATATTGTGAGCCAAATGAACCTTCTTTACTTACAAATTACCCTGCCTCTGGGCACAGTGGCTGAAGCCTGTAATCACAGCACTTTGGGAGGCTGAGGCAGGTGGATCACAAGGTCGAGATTGAGACCATCCTGGTCAACATGGTGAAACTCCGTCTCTAATAAAAATACAAAACATTAGCTGGACATGGTGGCGTGTGCCTGTAGTCCCAGCTACTCAGGAGACTGAGGCAGGAGAATTGCCTGAACCCAGGAGGCGCAGGTTGCGGTGAGCCGAGATCATGCCATTGCACTCCAGCCTGGGTAACGAGAGTGAAACACCGTCTCAAAAAAAAAAAAAAAATACCCTGCCTCAGGTATTGTGTTACAGAAGCACAAAATGGACTAAGACGCAAATGTGGGAAACAATTCTCTGAAGGTGTAGCGAAAACGGTGCTGACCTAAGTCTCTTTAACAATGAACAGAATCTGCAGGCTGAAGGAAAATAAATATACTTCATCATTGGATTCCATTTTATAAAGTTCTTTCCAACAGGGATAATGGTGAACAACTGTAAAACCACAGTATCTGTATCTGGAATCAAACAATGAGTTATATAAGTTGCAGATAGTAGGAACCAGGTCCCTCACTGTTGAAGTGGGAGGTTATAAATTAGCAAGGGGAGAAGGGTAGAGTCATGTGATAGTAGATCAGAGGTGAAGACATCAACATAAACTTGTGTTTAGTTTAATACAGATACATACAGTTCCACATCAAAACCTTCCTAACAAGGTGTGTATAGGTAGGTGACATACACACACATACTTCCTAGCATTGCTAATGAGAGACAAGACACAATGTGCTCACTCAGCAGCCAGATACAAGTTTTCCTACCATTCTGAAAGGAATCAGGATCATTGAAGAAATGTGTGATACTAGAACTGGGACAGTAAATATATGAGCCAGGATAATCTTGAAGTATCAGAAAGTAAGTAATTACTAAAAAAAAATTGAAATATGTCAAAGGAAAATTGGAGCCAATAAAAAGAGCTACCGCTGGCCAACACAGGAATGAACTGTTCAATATAATGCTGCAGTGTTTAATACTAACTAAAGTTTCAAGTAATTATCTAGGTGTCTCCATTTGTATGTGTAGGTAAATAAGCAAATGGAATTGAATAGAAATCTCCTTTGCAAAAGAATTCCAAATACTTAATGTAGACACTCAGCCATCAAGAAGGTGGAACTAACGCCTCACTCCTTGAGTATGGCTTTACATATGTGTAAACTTATTTTTCACATTTTTTTCTTGTGCTGTGGATGTGTCCTGGGTTCATTCTCTAAAATGCTGTTCACCTTAGACCAGAAAAAAAAAATAACCTTACAGATTCTATTTCAATTCATGGATATTTTAACAAGAGTGACTTTGTAAAAATATGTTTCAATGGCTGATTGACTCATTGTGACTGGATCACTTATTCCATATATTTCTTGTCTGTTTTTTTCAGTGTCTACCTTTTAGCCATAATACACCAGAATCAAATATTGGCCACTGTGAAAAAATATTTAAAGAAAAAAAGAATGTGAACCGAACTTGTGACCATGATAATTCAATGTCTCACCGCAACACTTCCTAAAACAGAAAAGTTTAAAAGGATACTCAAAGTCAATTTCCTCAATAGGGCTTTGCAGAAAATGAGGAAACTAGAGAAACAAAATTGGCAGGACACCCTATGGGTGATTTTAGATGTTTCTATGTTTTATGGGGGAAAAAATACTTTACATTTAAAATAATCACAAAGAATTATTGGAAACCCAAACTCTGGAATGTTTCCAAATTTAGTTGAACTTCTCTGTAATTCTGTCTATTTAGCTAGTCATGAAGTTGATACTTATTTTTAAATCTCTGCCTTATTTGTGTAATAAAATACACAATGAATAATTAATGCTCATAGGAAAACATGTTTGACCTTATGAAAAGGAAATAAATCTTGGGGACCCAAAATCACTACGCTAAGGGGAAAAGTCAAGCTGGGGACTGCTTAGGGCAAACCTGCCTCCCCTTCTATCCAAAGTCACCCATCCGCTCACCTACATAAATGCATATCTGATTGCCTCACTTGGAAAGGGTAATCAGCAACTCAAAAGAATGAAACCATTCATCGTTATCTACCTATGATCTGGAAGCTCCCTGTCTGGCCTTCTCTTCAAGTTGTCTCACCTTTCTGGACTGAACCAATGTACATCTTACACATAATGATTGATGTCTCATGTCTCCCTGAAATGCATAAAACCAAGCTGTGCTCCTACTACCTGGGGCACATGTTGTCAGGACCTCATGAAGATACATCACGGGGGTGGGGATCCTCAAACTTGGCAAAATTAACTCCCTAAAAAATCTAAGACCTGTCTCAGATTTTTGGGGTTCATTCATGTAATGTAGGATGTTAATGTTTGTAAAACACACATTATTCTATCTACTATTAAAACTATACTACCAATTAACCTTAGACTTTCTCAACAAAATAAAAATGTTGCCGGGCGTGGTGGCTCAAGCCTGTAATCCCAGCACTTTGGGAGGCCGAGGCGGGTGGATCACGAGGTCAAGAGATTGAGACCATCCTGGTCAACATGGTGAAACCCCGTCTCTACTAAAAATACAAAAAACTAGCTGGGCGTGGTGGCGTGTGCCTGTCATACCAGCTACTTTGGAGGCTGAGGCAGGAGAATTGCCTGAGCCCAGGAGGCGGAGGTTGCGGTGAGCCGAGATCGTGCCATTGCACTCCAGCCTGGGTAACAAAAGCGAAACTCCATCTCAAAAAAATAAAAAATAAAAAATAAAAAAATAAAATAAAAATGTTGAGGTACAAATAATATATTGAAATTTAAATAATGTTCTAAGTTTTCATATGCCTACATTTTATCATTTAATATGCCTGTTTTGACTACTTTAACGCTATAAGAAAAATGAGTAATTAAAACATGAATAAAAGTGTTTACAGTGGGTGGACATGTTTCCTCCAGCCTCAGGATTGGGGTGACTTGAAAGCACCTGCCCATCCCCAGCTTTCATCCCAGCTGTCCTGATGGTGGCTCTAAGCATTTCTCCTTTCTCTATATGTAGACCTCACCCCAAAAACAAACCCAAATCTTACAATATGTTAGGGCACGCTAAGATGATGAGCAGCCAAAGCCTCAGGCAAGAGATGTTTCTGAAAACAAGACTTGTAGAATATAATGTGTGGAAGTAAAGCCAGTGTCGGAGTTCCTTCCTCTGCACACGGGGAGCAGACAGGAAGCTTTTGCCTCACCTTCCTCAAGTGGCCTGCAGCCACGTCTCCCCAGGTCAGACTTGAGGAGAACAAAACTTTGGTCTTCACTGTGGACACGCTACCAGGTGCTCCAAAGACATGGCCTCTCCTCAGGTGGGTCCTGAGGAGAACAAAGCTCTGCTTCTAATCCTAACCTCATCCCTAGACTTTGACCCTGACCCTAAACCCTGATCCATACCCTGGTCTATAATTCTGACCCTAACTTTGACCCTGACTTTTATCTTGACGCTGACTGTGACCCCACCTCTAACCATACTTCCAGCCCTGACCCTGACCCAGACCCCAATTCTAACCCTATTATTATCACTACACTCTATCTCTAATCTTACCCTCTAATGCCAAACAGCTGTACCCAAAAGCACTTTTTGATTATGTAACTTCTTTTCCTTGAATTCTCTAAGGACATCCTAAAGGAGATGTCATTATGTATTCTGCAGTCCCTCTGAGTGGTGTGGCTTCAGATAAGAAGTTCTAACACTTTGCAAGACAGAAGAAGTGTGAAGGGTAGCAGCACTGGGTTGTCAGGAATGCATGCTGGCATTCACAATAGTCATTGGCGCTGTTCTCCACATATTTTCAGTTCATTTTTTATGAATGCATTCTGACTGTTCCATCCCACCTACTTAAATGTTTGCATGGCCATGTGACTTCTTCTCTTTTTTTGCCATTGGAGGTGAGTAGAAATAATATGTGACTTTTTCAGGAGAAATCTCCAAGAAACAGTTCTATCCAGCATGCTTTTTGTCTTTTCTAGAGCAATGGGGATCTTATTGATGGTTTCTCCTTCAGCCTCGATTCCTGTGTTAGGACAACACAGCACAGAGCGACCTCTCACCTGACCCATGATGAGATGCAAATAAATGAGGAAGAAGATTTTTGAGCCACTGAAACTTGGAGGTTGTTTGTCACCGTGGTTTAACCAGCCCCCACTGACTGATGCAGGACTGAAGAATGAGTCAGAACTGGGTCTGGACATGTGAAGTGCACTCCTCCAGGCTAAGTAAAGTTCAAGTCTTGTTGCAAAGGTAACAGTGAGCACGATGTGTTATTAGCATGCGTGTGGGATACATAAGGTATGTCAAGTGAGAATAATGAGAAACTCAACTTTAAAAGACAGTGCTAATTTGGACTGTGGGGAGATTCCAATGTCCTACTTAGCATTTGAGACTGTGATGGCTGAACAAACTCATTAAGATCCCTAAATGAAGGCTTGGGATAAATATCTGAGGGTGTCTAATATACCAATTATTCATCCTAGAATGGGCAGAGTCCTTGACCCCATTCTAGGGAGACTTCCAAAAGAAAAAAGACCTGCATTTCTCCAACAACCCACATCCAGAGACTTTCCTGCACATCTGAGCTGTGGCTAACACTCCTCACCTTTCATTTTGTCCTCAGTGTTTTGGAGAAACACCTTTAACTCTCTCTGACTTAAGGGTTAGTGGCCCTTATAATTCCCTCCAGAGATAGAAAAGACTAATGATGAGGGAGTCTGAGCTCACAGCAGCAAGCGAGCATGTGTGCTCAGCAGCCAGGTGACTCATCTGCTAGATTACTACATACGATGCTCTGCAATGTTGCTTAACACAACGGGACTCTCTCCCCACTCAGAAGGTTAAATTGCTCACCTACTTCTTTTTCGGCCCTCTTGGGTTCCTAAAATGAAAAGAACTCTAGGGTGATACAGTGAGTCAAAGGAGTGCCAACTGTATCATAGCAAAATAAAGATCCCTAAAAAATCCCTGGCCTAAGATGACAGCCTTGGCTGAGTAAGTCTGAATGTGCTGACAGTAGACATCGGAGTGTGAAGGTGGTCAAAATGTTCACATTAAAGAACTTCCACACAGATTGCAAGAAAAGAGGGAAGAATGGAGATGGCAGCAAGAGTCCCTAAAATAAAAACAGATGTTTTGAGATCAGTTATATTCTTTCCGACAAAAATTAGAGACAGAAACCAAATTTTCGCCTGAGGCAACAATTAACTGGGCAAAGCCAGAGGTACATGTGGCATAGAGAGATTTAAGTGTTCTCCCTTATATTAATATAAATACTAAATTAACGTCATATAAATATAAACACTTGGGTCTACACTAGTTTTAAAGGAGATCTCGCAAACGGGTTTGGCTTTTGAAGGTTAGCACTGATGGTCCAGATAATTCATTTTTGTCCAGAGAGAGAAAGAGAGGAATTCATTTCATTCCAGAGAGAGAAAGAGAGGAATTTTTCGGGTCCCTTCAGGAGGGCATCTGGCTTTGCCTCGCCTTGTATGTTTGAACTATGCATACAGCAGAAGAAGACAGAATTTCACAGATTTAAGGTGTGAAAAGTCACAGGGTGCTTTAAGAAGCCTGGGATTCTTCTTGGAAAAATAAGTTTGTGGAGAAAAAATGAGTTGGAGAAGGTTGTTATTGAAGTGAAGCAGAATTGCTTTTAGTAATCTGTTTATTATCCTCAACGTCACCTCCTTAACCTCTAACCCTAAACCCTAACCCCGTGACCCTAACCCTACCCCTACCCCAATCCCTCATCCTACTCTTTAGCCCTGACCCTTGACCCCAACCCCAAAACCCCAACACCAACCCTAAACTTAACCCCTAACCCTACCACTAACCTTAACACTTTACATCTGCTCAGATTCTCCAGCAAAAGCAAGGACCCTTGGCTCCTAGCTGTGCACCACTGCATCTGGCACAGGACTCCATAGCAGTCCCCAAACAGGCACCTGAATGCCCACTGTGCAAGCCATGCAGTGGAAACCCACGCTATATTCTCACTTCCAGAACCAGGGCCCAGCACCTGCATCAGGCTGCTCAGGGCTGAAGTGAGCTGGACACCCAAGGTCTTCATGAAACCAAGGCTATCTCATGCCTCCTGTCACAGAGCAAGACACAGATGCAGCAGCACTGCATGCCCCCTCCTTCCCTCCGTGGCAGCTCGGCAAACTTCCAAGTCAGGGGCCCTTCCCTGATGACACTCCAAGCACAAAGCACTGGACTTTCACACAGTGAGGCTGCACACATTATTCTGTGTAGATGCCCACTTAGGCCGCTGGGAGAAAGGGTGGTAGAGGGACCCTCATTTTGCCCTGTGGTATGCATGCTCTGGTTTATACGACTGCAAGCTATTTACGAGAAACTCAAGCTGAAACACCACTTGTTTCCAACGTTTTGTCGGGAGAGGATTTAAAATGTACACTCCCAAACAAGCTAGCCACAGAGCACACTGACTACTTCCCCTCTTAAGTCACTCTGAGGGCCTCTGCATCAGTCCTAGAATTGGAAGATTGGTGGAGAAGAACTGGGATGTTGAGAGGTACTGGCTACTTGCTGGACACCAGCATCCCCTCACCTAAGCTTACAGACAGCCCAGATCCCGCCTGATGAATCAGACATTTTAACACACACAGCTCACGATAGCAGGACTTACAGAGGCAAAACTCTAAGGCAAAGGATTGTCTCAACTCCTTGGTGTCTCAAGGAACTAAAACACTGCCTAGCACAGGTGCGCCATCAGCCTTATCACTAAATACTCCTCTGTATTTTATTCATCTTTGATTGTGGAAATGATGTAATAAACACAGTGGACTAACGACCTTTGAGATCTCTTCACAGGATCCTATCTCGTGGACCCCCAGATCTGCCAACACAGAGAAGGTACCGTAAACATGTGCAGGACAGAGTCCAGATAAAACTGTCTCTCAGCCTCAAAGTGGCCTGGCAGCCACGTGGGGTCTGGCCCATACAAGGAGTCAGGCTTTCAGCTTGAGGCACCCCACTGCACCTGCGAAACCAAGGTTTGCCTAACAAAGAAGAATCAGCCAGCCTACTCTCCCTAATGAAAGATTCTCCCCGGGGCCTGAAAGCTTGGGGGGATAACTCCTCCCTCCTCAGGCTTGGTCCCAAGGTACAAGACCACGTGCACCAGCAGCTTGGGTCAGCAAGCGAGCAGAAGCCAGAAGAGGACAGGCCAGATGATAAGTACCCCCTGAAGATCAGGAGAGAGGCCGTCTAGGTACCATGGAGCAGTTACGTCAGACTGGAACACGTCCCATTTACAGGAGATTAAAAAACCCCAGCCTCACCCTCACTTGGGGCTGACACCATTTTAGGCCTCAGCCCGTCTGCACCCAGGCGCTCATGAAAACAGCATGTTGCTCCACACCACCTCGAGCTGTTTGCTGGCGCTCTCAGGATTTGAACCAATAATAGAGCCTTGCGCCTAATATCCCAGGTGGTAATCCAAGAGTGATATCTGCGTGACATGCCTCCTCCTCCACCCTCCATATCCAAGTGATCACCAAGGATACACGCCAGCCAGACAAGGTAGCTCATGCCTATAAGCCCAGTACTTTAGGCAGCTGAGGCATGTGGATGACCTGAGGTCAGGAGTTTGAGACTGGCCTCGCCAACATTGGAAAAGCCTGCCTCTACTAGAAATTCAAAAACTAGCCAGTGTGGTGGCAGGCGCCTGTAATCCCAGCTACTCAAGAGGCTGAAACAGGAGAATCGCTTGAACCTGGGAGGCACAGGCTGCAGTGAGCCCAGATCACATCATTTTGCTCCAGCCTGAGCAACAGAGCAAGACTCTGTCTCAAAAAAAAGAAAAGAATTAGTATAATTTTGTCTCCAGAAGAGGGGTCTTGTCCCAGGCCCCAGCAACAGGATTTTGGATCTCACACGAAATGGAATTGACGGCAAGTCGCACAGTCTAGTGACATTAAAAGGGTTTATTAGCCACTACTAAGTGACAGAGCAGGGAGTCCTGAGAAAGCAAGAGGAGGAACGCACCTGTTTTAAAGAAAAAAAAATTTTTTTTGAGATGGAGTTTTACTCTTGTCACAATGACATGATATCGGCTCACTAAAACCTCTGCTTCCTGGGTTTAAGGATTCTCCTGCCTCAACCTCCCAAGTAGGTGGATTACAGGTGTGCACCACCACGTCCAGCTAATCTTTTTGTATTACTTTTCCATTTTAATTTTTTATTTAATTCTTTAAATTCCATTCCTGTAGAAACTTCCAAAAATTGCCAATGCCGACTATATTTCCAGTCGTCATGGTGGGGTATTGGGAAAAGTTTTCAATCAGCCAAATCGCACCTCAGATAAACCTCATTGGTTACAATACTGCCACTGTGCTTCACCATGTTGACCATGCTGATGTCCAACTTCTGGCCTCGGGTTATCGGCCCTCCTCGGCCTCCCAAAGTACTGGGATTACAGGTGTGATTACTTAATGTAAACTTACATTAAGTAATCACACCTGTAATCCTAGTACATTAACGTACAAACAGAATTACTTAATATTTGTTTATATAGGTTATTAAGAATAGTGTTGTCTCTTATGAAGGATTGTAATCAGTTTGTGTCAGGCTATTAGTATTGCTACTTTTCTTTGTTACTATTGATTTTAACAATAATTTATTAGTGTACTATTCCCTTTAAAACTCATTTTTAAATTAAGAATGCTTTTTGCTTAAAGTACAGGTATATTTTTATAAGTTTTGGGTCTTTATTTAGTTATTAACTTGTTCCTGCAACCATAAATATTTTATAACCAAAGGTACTCAATCCCTAAATATATGATCCAACAGATTTAACCTGTGTGTGTGTGTGTGTGTGTGTGTGTGTGTGTGTGTGTGAGAGAGAGAGAGAGAGAGAGAGAGAGAGAGAGAGAGGGTCTCACTCTGTCTTCCAGGCTTGAGTGCAGCGGTGTGATCATGGCTGGCTCACTGAGGCCTCAAACTTCTGAGCTCAAGCGATCCTCCAACCTCAGCCTCCTGGGTATCTTGGACCACAGGCATGAGCCACCATGCCAGCTAATTGTTATATTTTTTGTAGACATGAGGCTCTCAATATTTTCCCAGGCTTGTCTTGAACTCCTGATCTCAAGTGATCCTCCTGCCTTGGCCTTCCAGAGTTCTGGGATTACATTCGTGAGCCCTGCACCCTGCCCAGATTTAGCTTTTTCTAAAGCTTTTATTTAAAATAAAGTCACTACGGGTAAGATGCCTCTGACAGTTTTGCATTTTAAGTGCAAAGACTATGTTGAGTGAATTTTTCCATCAGTTGTAAAACGTGCATCCATGTTTATCTCATTCCTATGGTTTCCAGTTAATTGTCCCTTCTTCCTTTTTGGAAACACAGGGGCTAGTGGGCTCCGCGTCACTTTGCATTTCCAGAACGAGGGCGCTGAACACTCCGCGCTCCGACTTCAAGTGGTGCAGAAGGACGGCCACCACAGGGCGCGCGGCCTCGGCCAGTGCCGTGAGCGCGAGGGCCCTGCAGTGCCCCGGCCACCAGCAGAGGGCGTGCTGGAGCAAGGCGGCGTAACTGCCTGATGGCCAAGCTCCTCTAACAATCAGAAGCCCGGCTTTACAGAGGCTGACAACTGCAGATATGACACGTGAAAGGGTCTTGGGGTGACCATTCTAGAAATTACATGGGAAAGGATCTTGGTCCATGGAGTAGGTGTGGGGTGAGGGCTTGAACTCATTTAAGTTAAAATAACACCTCCGGAAAGATTCCTCCACGCCATGCCTGCGATCTATAAGGTGGCGCCCGGTCAGCCAGCCTTTACTTCTATTGAAATGCAGTGTGGAAGTCTAGGGGGAGGTGATCTTAGATGCTTGGGTCTCTCACCAGGTCACCTCCTCCCTGCACACGGCCACTCTCCCACCTGGGCTACTTTCCAGTCTCACTCACAATCGCTCTGAGCAACTGTGGAAAGAGGACAGCTGTGGAGCCTCTCCCTTGTCCAAGTCACTCTGCTGAGAGACCTGATAACTCGTCTCACTGGACCCGGGACCGCCCTGGGAAGAATACTTCTGCCCCTGTATTTCAGACAGACTATGAGGTGGTCAGGCACAGTGGCTCACACCTGTAATCCTAGCACTTTGGGAGACCGAGGCAGTGGATTATGAGGTCAAGAGTTCAAGACCAGCCTGGCCAACATGGAGGAAACCCTGTCTCTACTAAAAACACAAAAATTAGCCAGGCGTGGTGGCGGGCACCTATAATCCCAGATATTCGGGAGACTGAGGCAGGAAATTGCTTGAACCCGGTGTCAGGTCTCCATATTCAAGCCTGGAGCCTCAAAGTCTGAAGTCCTGCTTGCCTCCTGATCATCTCCCAACCCCCGTCCCCCACGTTCGCCATCGTCCCTGAGTGCCCAGCGGAGGTTCTCCGGAGGAGCCCCTCACCCAACCCTGCCATCTCAACTGTTCTTATGAATGTGAATGCCCCTCACCCGTCCTGTCATCTTTTTTTTTTTTTTGAGACGGAGTTTCGCTCTTGTTAACCCAGGCTGGAGTGCAATGGCACGATCTCGGCTCACCGCAACCTCCGCCTCCTGGGTTCAGGAAATTCTCCTGCCTCAGCCTCCTGAGTAGCTGGGATTACAGGCACACGCCACCATGCCCAGCTAATTTTTTGTATTTTGAGTAGAGACGGGGTTTCACCATGTTGACCAGGATGGTCTCGATCTGTTGACCTCGTGATCCACCCGCCTTGGCCTCCCAAAGTGCTGGGATTACAGGCTTGAGCCACCGCGCCCGGCCTCATCCTGTCATCTTAACTGCTCTTCTGCCTCACCCCAGCCACCACTGTAACTGAACTTGGGGTCATGTACACTCCTTGCCCCTACCCACCGCTGTAACTGATCTTACTCTATGACTTTCCACTGCCCGCCCCAAACCTGTAAAACCAACTCCTATCCCACTGCCCTTTGCTAACGCCCTTTTCCACCTTAGCCGACCTGTACCCAGGTGAGTAAATAGCCACGTTGCCCACACAAAGCCTGTCTGGGGGGTTTCTTCATTCAAAGCGTGAATTTTCAACATTTTGGTACCAAAACCCGGGATGGGGGAACTCCTACAGGAGACCAAACCCCGCTCCCTGCTCTTGTGCTCCCTCCATGAAGAGATCGACCTACCTACCCGGATCATCAGACCAGCCCACACACACACCACCGGCTGTTTTGGTAAGCAGTCTCATTATTTGCTTTCTCATTCTTTTATCTTTTCCTTTCTACTTCCTCCCCCTTCCAGTTTCATCATTTTTCCACCACAAACACAAGGAAAATCAGGTAAAACAGTTTCTTCCGTGAGGTTCGGGACCCGAAAAACCCTGTGTAGGTCATGGATTTGGAGACCCAGGTTCCCCAGGGGTTGTGCTATGGTGGAGACGTTCACCCTAGTCACTCGCCCACCAGGCTCAGAGCTGATATTGGTGGCAGCTAACATACAGGACGCTCTCTTTGACCGGTCACCAATGACGAGGTTCAATCCAGGCTCACCGAGGGATGCCTGTTGAGCGGCTGGGATGCGTGCCTATTCTTGTCTCTGCTGTCTTTCCAGAACCCTGGGCAATCGTCCATCCTCTATCCCTCCCTCCTCTCCGCTGGCCTGTGTTCTAAAGAATCTTAAACCTCTCCAACTGTCCCATAATTTAAAACCCAAACGTCTCTGTAAACACTGAATTCTCTTTACTGGGCCACTGCATGGTCACAATACAAGTGAAACAATGGCTCCAACTGGCCAAAAATTGGCACCTTTCACCTCTATTTTATGAAATTAAGACAATTTTTGTCACAACATGGGCAAATGGTCGGAAATTCCCTACATCCAGGCGTTTTTTTTTACACATCAATCCCTCCCTAATCTCTACTCCTTCTCTTGGCTTCCATCTGCCCCTCCTTCCTCTGCGGGTTAGCCAGAATCCTCCCTGTCCATCAACCTTCCAACCTTTCTCCTTCCAGCCTGTGAACCAGGCCCTCATCCAGGACCTAACCCCACCCCAGAGCCTTCCTCCTCTTCCTCTGCCCACAACCCGCCTCCTCATGCCCCTCCTGCCACCTCCCCACCTCCCCACCTCATACGTGGCCCAGCTTAGTTAGTCCTGTGGCTGCCTCCTGCACCCCTGCCCGACAATCCCCCTTCCAGAGGTGGCTGGAGCCAAAGGCACAGTTAGGGTGACGTTCCTTCCCTTTATCTGATTTTTCCCAAATCGGACACCAGTTACGCTCCTTTTCATCAGATCCTCCAATACTTCACCCAGTCCTATAATCTCACCTGGAGTGACTTAAATGCCATCCTTACTTCCACTCTCACCCCTAAAAAACGCTTGATGTGCATTTTATCACCCAGTCAACCCCAACATTACAAAAAGGTACAAAAATTAAAATCTGGCCCTCAAACCCTGCAACAGGAATTAGGCAACCTTACCTTCAAGGTGTTCAATAACAGGGAGAAATCTGCCCGGCTGCACATCTCAGAACTGCAGACGCTGCCTCCTCAGTAAGACAAACCCCAGCCACGCCACCGGCTCACAGAGACTTCAGAGCACCCAGACTGCAGCGGCTCCAGCCGACCCCCCGGACCTTGCTTCACGTGTCGGAAACCTGGCCACTGGGCCCAGGAATGCCCGCAGCCTGGGACTCCTCCTGAGCCCTGCCCCGTCTGTGCAGGGCCCCCACAGAAAGTCGACTGTCCAACTCAGGTCGCTGCTCCCAGAGCTCCTGAAGCTCCAACCCTCGGCTTGGTGGCTAAAGACTGACGCTGCCCGACCATCTCGAAAGCCCCCTGGACCTTCACAGATGCCAAACTTCAGGTAACTCTTACGTGGAGGGCAAGTCCATCCCCTTCTTAATCAGCATGGAGGCATCCACCCCATGCTCCCTTCTTTTCAAGGACCTGGCTCCTTGACTGCCATGCTGTTGTGGGAATTGACCGCCAGGCCTCCAGGCCTCTCAAAACTCCCCACGTCTGGTGTCAATCAGGCCAGCACTCCCTTCCACATTCTTTCCAAATCAGCCCCACGTGTCCAGTTCCCTTCTTAGGCTGGGATATCCTAGGAAAATTGTCTGCCTCCTTGACTGTTCCTGGGCTACAGCCACGCCTCATTGCTGCCCTGCTCCCCAAACCCGTACCTCCCTCAATAGCTCCCCTTATGTCCCCCAACCTTAAGCCTATGGTGTAAAACACCACCTTCCCATCCATTGCTACAAGTCACTCACCCCTCCTTATCCTCTTAGAACCTAACCACTCTTACCCTGCCCAGCACCGTACGCCATCCCACCACAGCCTTTAAAAGTAAAGCCTGTTATCACCTGTCTATTGAAACATGGCCTTTTAATTCACCCTCCTGCTTCTTCGGCATCTGTACTCAAAGGGGCATCATGTATCCTCTTCCAAAGCCCAAATTTCTTCCCATCCATTCTAATCCTTCACCAGCATACAGGCGCTCCCCCTGCTAACCTCATCCAGTAAATTTCCCAAACCCCAACCCCCTCCACCAAACAACAGCTTATCTCCTGCCTGGGTGTGGTTGCTACTTCACCTCAGGATACCAGGTTTTGCTATTCTAACTAAGCTATTGTATAAACTCACTAAAGAAAACTTATCCAAACCTGTTAATCCTAAATCCTTTGCTCACTCCTCCTTTTGCTCCTTAAAAAACAGCTCTAGGCCGGGCGCGGTGGCTCAAGCCTGTAATCCCAGCACTTTGGGAGGCTGAGGCGGGTGGATCACAAGGTCAAGAGATGGAGACCATCCTGGTCAACATAGTGAAACCCCGTCTCTACTAAAAATACAAAAAATTAGCTGGGCATGGTGGCGCGTGCCTGTAATCCTAGCTACTCAGGAGGCCGAGACAGGAGAATTGCCTGAGCCCAGGAGGCAGAGGTTGCGGTGAGCCGAGATCACGCCATTGCACTCCAGCCTGGGTAACAAGAGCGAAACTCCGTCTCAAAAAAAAAAAAAAAAAAAAAAAAAAACAGCTCTAAAAGCAGCTCCCTCCCTAGCTCTCCCCAACCTGTCTCAACACTTTTTCATTCTATACTGCTAAAGTCCAGGGCTGTGTGGTCAGGATTCTCACATAGGAGCCAGGCCCATGGCCTGCAGGCTTTTTATCCAAACAACTTAACCTCACAGCCCTGGGCAGGCCCTCATGACAATGTGCAGCAACAGCTGCTGCCCTGATACTCTTAGAATCCCTCAAAATCACAGACTCCGCCCCACTTACCCTCTAGCTGTCACCCCCTCCAAAGTTTTGTCTTTACACCTCACACACTTACCTTCAGCCCCTGGCCTTCTCCAGCTTTAAGCAGTCGCCCCTACTGCTTAAACCACACCTCAAAATGTCTGTTTCTGTTATTCCTAACTGAGCCCAAATTCACGGCACTCATTTACCTTTACATGTCCTGCTTTTCTTTAAGTTGCCGGTTTACACGTTTCCTCCAAGCAATTACAGCTGACATTTCACTCTTTATCTGGCTCCCGTTCTCTTCTCAAACACAATTTTGTTAATGAAAGTGAGCAATTGCTTATAGATACTGCACACTTCCTCACACACCATGAAAACAAAAGCTCTCCCTCCACACAGTTACTCCACCAAGCCCTGTAATGGCAGCAGCCCTTGCTGGTTCCCTTGGCTTTTGGGTCCAAAGCTCCAGAAAAAATGTTGTTTTTATGTAAAGCAGCCTGGCCTCGTATTTAATGCCATCAAAAATGAGGAGACAGAACCCAAAAGCGCATGAATCAGGCAAATGCTTATTCTGGACCTGGCTGGATGGGCTGGACGCTGCCTAACTGGAGTCATGGCTCCTCCCAATCCTTACTCCTTTAAACCCATCTTTCTTCTTCTCCTGTTCAGACCCTATATCTTCTGTTTAGTCTCCCAATTCATACAAAACTGCATCCAGGCGATCACAAGTCGGCAGATGCTGCTCTGGACGACCCACAGAACCGCGCAGTGCCTCTAAGTCCCCCAGCAGCTTAAGCATTCGTAAGGCAGAACGTATTGTCCAGACCTTCCTTATTTGCACACCTGTCCTGTTCCCATTTCCAGCCTGTCTCCCCCGCTCAAAAAAATATATTTTATGTGCCCCCGCAGTCCCCTGTCAGGCACGTCTGCTCACCCCCTCTTCTCTAATTCTCTCTATATATAAAAAGACAGGTATGTCAGGTCTCCATGTGCAAGCCTGAAGTCCTGCCGGCCTGGGCTGATCGTCTCCCACCCCCTCACCTGCATTTGTCATTGTCTCTGAGTGCCCAGCGGAGCTTCCCCAGACAAGCCCCTCACCTAACCCTGCCATCTCAACTGTTCTTATGATAATGTGAATGCCTCTCACGCATCCTGTCATCTTAACTGCTCTTCTGCCTCACCGCCAGCTGCCACTGTAACTGAACTTGTGGTCATGTACACTCCTTGCCCCTACCCCACCTCTATAACTGATCTTACTCTGTGACTTTCCACTGCCCGCCCCAAACGTGTAAAACCAACTCCTATCCCACTGCCCTTTGCTAACGCTCTTTTCAGTCATAGCCAACCTGCACCCAGGTGAATAAACAGCTGCATTGCCCACACAAAGCCTGTCTGGGGGGTCTCTTCATTCAAAGTGGGAATTTTCATTTTCTTTTTCTTTTTTTTTTTTTTTTTTTGAGGCGGAGTTTCGCTCTTGTTACCCAGGCTAGAGTGTAATGGCGCGATCTCGGCTCACCACAACCTCTGCCTCCTGGGTTCAGGCAATTCTTCTGCCTCAGCCTCCTGAGTAGCTGGGATTACAGGCATGTGCCACCATGCCCAGCTAATTTTTTGTACTTTTAGTAGAGACGAGGTTTCACCATGTTGATGAGGATGGTCTCATCTCTTGACCTCGTGATCCACCCTCCTCAGCCTCCCAAAGTGCTGCGATTACAGGCGTGATCCACCGCGCCCGGCACAAAGCACGAATTTTCAACACCCAGGAGACGGAAGTTGCAGTGAGCCGAGATCGCTGCACTGCACTCCAGCCTGGGCAACAGAGCAAGATTCCATCTCAAAAATAAAAGACAAAGATTATGAGGCTAGTGGAGGCTGTGACCAAGCACATGACCCAAGCTTTGTCAGCAGTAGCTGAATTGGAACTAGGTTCTCACGTTCACAGGGTGAGATGACGGCCTCCTGATTACAAGATCCAAAGTGTGACTGGCACTTCCATTAACATGTACAGATGTTTGTCTGCAATCTATGTATGAGCATTTTCATGCATCAAATTTTGCCTGGAGTCTCTCATATTATCTTTTATTATAGTCACAAAATTCTGTGCTCTTCAGTATAAATACTTGTCTTTTCATAGTCGAACGCTGGGGCTGCAAGTGATTTTCCACACAGCCAGCAGCTAAAATATTCCAAATGTGGTTTTCACCATGCGTTGGGATTTACTCGGGGTGGCTGGCAAAATAGGAGGAAAATATTAGGGAAAGTTAGAAATTTATAGTCTCAAACCTTTTGGCAGGCTGAAAGGTTTTAATGGAATGGGCTAAAGGCAACCAGTTCTTTACACTAAAATTCATAAAAGTCATAGGGTGAAAGATAGGGACAATCAAGCTTCCCCAGTGGCCTGTTTACCCACATCCCTTTGTCTCTATTCTAACTGTTCATTCATGTAAACCCTATGCTGAACAGCCCTCTCAGCAGGAGGTCAAAGGGGAATTACACGTGAAGGGTGTTTTCTCTGGGCCCAAAACCAAAAGCTTTTATCATTCAAAACCACTCTTTCAACCATGTTAATTATCTACCAAGTGTGTTAACTTAAAACTTCTGTTATTCAGTCTATACCAAATAAATGTAGGAAGGTACAGTGAGTCACAGCCGGGTTTGCTAAAACCGCCCTCTAAAGAAAGTTAACAAACATCCCCACCCCATTGGAAATCACTGTACTGGTTGTGAGTGCATTCATTCATCTGTGCCTAAGTCAGGGTCTGCAAACCAAACCTCCACAGGTGGCGTGGCTGTTTTATTGTTTGAATTCATGTTTCGTGATGTGAGCATGCATCTCTCCCAGCTTCACTCCCACCTGAGAGGCAGCCGGGCTAACAATACCACCAGGAGCAAGTCTCGAAGGAGAAGAAAACACCTGGCAGGATGTGACATTCTGAAGTGCCAGGACTTTTTGGGGACTAAAGTTTCTGAAGGTGGCAGTTTGTGTCTCCGTCTCCATGGGGTCCAGAATTTGCTGCACAGCAGGAGGTGACAGGGAACCACTGGATTTTTGGGTGATGTTAATACTGAAGGTGTGCCTTCTCTAAGCTCTGAAAGTCACACCCTCCCTGGATTTTTCTTTTTTTTTTTTTTTTTGAGATGGAGTCTTGCTGTTGCCCAGGCTGAAGTGCAGTGGTGCAATCTCAGCTCACTGCAACCTCTGCCACCTGGGTTCAAATGATTCTCCTGCCTCAACCCCCTGAGTAGCTGGAACTACAGGGACATACCACCACACCAGCTAACTTTTGTATTTTTAGTAGAGATGGGGTTTCACCATGTTGGCCAGGCTAGTCTTGAACTCCTGACCTCGTGACCCACCCACCTCAGCCTCCCAAAGTGCTGGGATTACAGGTGTGAGCCATCATGCCAGACCTTTTTTCTTTTTCTTTTTCTTTTTTAAGATAGAGTCTTGCTATGTCACCCAGGCTGGAGTGCAGTGGCATGATCTCAGCTCAATGCTGCAACCTCTACCTCCTGTGTTCAAGCAATTCTCCTGCCTCAGCCTCCTGAGTAGCTGGGACTATGTGTGCCACTATTCCTGGCTCAATTTTTGTATTTTTAGTAGAGACAGGGTTTCACTATGTTGGCCAGGCTGGTCTCAAACTCCTGAACTCAGGTAAACCACCTGCCTCAGCCTCCCAAGGTGCTGGGACTACAGGCATGAGCCACCATACCTGGCCCTTCCCTGCATCTCAATGTCCACAAATATTATACATCATCTGCTTAACTGTCTAGGATTTTCAACTAATTGTCCAATGTCTAGATGAAGGTGCTTTCAAATATTTATAATAGATCAGGATGTGGACTAGGATGTTTTATCAATTAATTGGTTGATTCCAAAAATGTAAATCTTTGAATCTGAAATAGGGCTGGAGAACTTAGCAAGGTAATATCAATTCCACATGAGCCTTTGAAGATCAGTTGTGCCATCTGCCTCACAGGAAGCATTGGCATGTGACATTTCCTTACTAACATGGGTTTTAATTTTATTTAGCTACTGTTCTTTTGATTCATGATTTCAAAACCATTTTGTCTTTCGAAAAACCATGCTAGCCAGGCACGGTGGCTGACGCCTGTAATCCCAGCACTTTGGGAGGCCGAGGCAGGTGAATCACGAGGTCAGGAATTCGAGACCAGCCCGACCAACATGGCGAAACCCCGTCTCTACTACAAATACAAAAATTAGCTGGACGCGGTGGTGGGTGCCTGTAATCCCAGCCACTAAGGAGGTTGAGGCAGGAGAATCACTTGAACCCATGAGGCAGAGGTTGCAGTGAGCCAAGATTGTGCCACTGCACTCCAGCCTGGGTGACAGACCAAGACTCTGCCTCAAAAACAAAAACAAAAACAAAAACAAAGACGACCCACACTACTGGCCAGGTGCAGGGGCTCACACTTGTAATTCCAGCACTCTGAGAGGCTAGCAGGAGGACTGCTTGAGACCGGGAATTCAAGACCAGCCTGAGCAACATGGCAGAACCCGTCTCTACAAAAAAAAAACAACAACAACAACAAAAAACAAAAATGAGCTGGGTGTGGTGGCACACATCTGTACTTCCAGCTACTCAGGAGCTTGGGGCGGGAGGATTGCTTGAGCCTGGGTGGTCGAGGCTGCAGTGAGCAGTGATTGCACCACCGCACTCCATCCTGGGCAGCGGAATGAGACCCTGTCTCAAAAAAGAAAAACACCCAAACCCCTCCAAAAGCATAGAACTGCCTTTCCTGTTAGATACCTCCACTGCTGTACATATTGCTCAGTTGTGATGACACGTCCCTCGTGTTCCGTTTTGGATTCCCTGAGGGGCAGCCTATGGTGTGGCCCCAGACTCAGGAAACCCCTGAAGGAAGGAAGCACACCAGCTGCTGTAGCTGCATTGCCTGTCCACACAGGATTTCCGGCCAGACAGGTGAGCACCTGCAGCGATGCCCTCCCATCCACACCTGTCATCCTTCCTGCCCTGATTCCAGGTGAGGGCAGAGGGCCTCGGAATTACAATTAAGTCATCTTTTTTTTTTTTCTGAGTTGGAGTTTCACTCCTGTCACCTAGGTGGGAGTACAATGGCGTGACCTCAGCTCACTGCAACCTCCACCTCTCAGGTTCAAGTGATTCTCCTGCCTCAGCCTCCCAAGTAGCTGGAATCACAGAAATGTACCACCACGACAAGCTAATTTGGTATTTTTTTTGGGAGGGGGTTTCTCCACATTGGTCAGGCTGGTCTCGAACTCCTGACCTCAGGTGCTCCGCCCATCTGGGCCTCCCAAAGTGCTGGGATTACAGGTGTGAGCCACCACACCTGGCTACAATCAACTTTTTTGGACCTAATCAAAAGCTTGCAGAAAACAGAGGAACACTTGATTAATATAATCCAGTTGAGGCTGCACGTGGTGGCTCATGTCTGTAATCCCCACACTTTGGGGGGCCGAGGCAGGCAGATCACAAGGTCAGGAGATCAAGACCAGCCTGACCAACACGGTGAAACCCCGTCTCTACTAAAAATACAAAAATTAGCCAGGCGTGGTGCTACATGCCTATAATCCCAGCTACTCAGGAGGCTGAGGCAGGAGAATCACTTGAAAACCTGGGAGGTGGAGGTTGGGGTGAGCCAAGATCACGCCACTGCCTGGGCAACACACTGAGACTCCATCAAAAAAAAAAAAAAAAAAAAAAGATAATCCAGTTGGATCTCAGAACAAACAGCTTTGTGGCATTTTAACTCATCCTGGTCCCTCTCCCACCGCCTAGACTGTGGTGGCCTGAGGGTAACAGACCACACGCCCAGCACAGGTTCCAAGAAGGGGCCTTATTTGCAACTGCAGACAGGGGTATGGCTCAAGGGCTGGCCTTGATCTCACCTGAGTGGATATTCTCCCAGTGCCGAGGTGCTACCTGGAGGACATTTGTAGGAAACTGTTTACAACAAATTTGTTAGTCTCTTCTGCCTGGGGACATGAGAGCAGATGAGGCAAAAAACAGAGAAGCCAAACATCATAGGAGGAAAGGCCAGGGAATAAAACGCTCTGGGAAATGAAGGCTTGGAACCTACAAGACCAGAGTGGTGCAGGAGCTTGGAAGAGGCCTGCGAGGGCCCTGCACTCACTTCGGGCTGGACTTCCAGCTCTGCACAAGCAGGACATGAAAGTGAAGGCAGAGAAGACCTGTTTCACAATGGAAGGGCTGACCCCACAGGCACTCAGACCCCTTCTACAAACTCGGGAGGGTGTTGTGGGCTTTTGTTGTTGTTGTTGTTTTGGTTCCAGATGTTTAAAGACATTCATGTCCTATCACTAGCTGACCACCAGGCTAAAAGAACAGGAGGAGATGGCCACTCATCACAGTCAGAAAAGTCATTAAATAAATAACCACTGCAACAAACAGCAAGAACACACCCCAGGGAGGAGGGAGACTCCTATTTCCAGAGTGGCCACATTATAATATTCTAAACACACAGTTTAAAACAAAATAAAACAGGTAGGGCGTGGTGGCTCACACCTGTGATCTCAGCGCTTTGGGAGGCTGAGGCAGGCAGCTCACCTGAGGTCAGGAGTTCGAGACCAGCCTGGCCAACATGGCAAAACCGTTGAAGTATTTCAGTCCGAGATTAAAATAACATTAAGACAAAAGTATGCCAAATTGCAGGATCTTTATTGCCAGCGGCCAAGGAGGACTCACGTCTCTCCAACCCGTGGCTTCGAAAAGAGGGTGTCAAGTCATTTTTATACCCATAAAACCACCTTGGGAGTAGGGGTGAGGAGCGGGGATGCGGATGAAGGGCTTCAGACATTCCGAGGGCTAGTGGATTCTGTAAATCACCTCCTGTATGGAGATGAGGGTGGGGGGCTCTGGACATTCCAAGGGCCAGGGGACTTCTGTCACTCCGATTGTTACTTAAGTGGTTTACAGAAGTCAAGATAAGTGTTAGTTTATACATTGTGAATTACAGACCCTAGTTACTTATTACAAGTCGCAGAAGCCAAGATGGCATGGGTTAGGACTGCTTGCCTGTCACATTAGGGTCACAGAAAGCAGTTACTGATAAGCAAAAGGTAAGCAGCTTTACACAGTAGTCATTTTTCAGAGCAAGCTAGCTATTCTTATTTACAGAAGCCAAGGCCAGTATTCGTTGTGGGAGAATGGGGCAGCCATTACAACTTAATTTTGGAAAACAGCCTTTTCTTGTATAAGATGGCATTGCTCAGCTTCTAACTCTAGGCCAGCTATAACACACCCTGTGTCTACTAAAAGTACAAAACTTGTCCAGGTGTGGTGGCGCATGCCTGTGATCCCAGCACTCAGAAGACTAAAGAAGGAGAAGTGTTTAAACCCAGGAGGCGGAGAACACAGTGAACAAAGATTGCACCACTGCACTCCAGCACTCCAGCCTGGGTGACAGAATAAGACTCCATCTCAAAAACAAAACAACAACAACAACAAAAAACAAAACAAAGAAAATAGGTTAGTTAAAATTATTCAGCTGGGCCAGGCACAGTGGCTTAATTCTATAATCCCAGCACTTTGGGAGGCTAAGGTGAGTGGGTCATCTGAGATCAGGAGTTCAAGACCAGCCTGGCCAACATGATGAAACCCCATCTGTACTAAAGATACAAAAAATTAGTTGGGTGTGGTGGTGCACCTGTAATTCCAGCTACTTGGGAGGCTGAGGCAGGAGAATCACTTGAACCCAGGAGACAGTGGTTGTACTGAGCCAAGATCATGCTACTGTATGCTGCAATCCAGCCTGAGTGACAGAGTGAGATTCTGTCTCAAAAAATAAAATAAAAATAATAAAAATGAAAATACAAAAATTAGCCAAGTGTTGTGGTACACACCTGTAATTCCAGCTGCTGGGGAGGCTCAGACAGGAGAATTGCTTGAAATCAGGAAGTGGAGGTTGCAATGAGCTGAGATCTAACCACTGCACTCCAACCTGGGCAACAGAGCCAGACTCTCTCAAAAAAAAAAAAGAGAGAAAAAAAGATGATTTAGCCTGAATGTGCTCGGGGACTCACGCCTGTAATCCCAGCACTTTGGGAGGCCGAGGTGGAAGGATTGCTCGAGCCCAGGCATTCTAGACCAGCCTAGGCAACATGGTGAGACCCTATTTCTAAAAAAAAAAAAAAAAAAAAAAAAAATGTAAAAACAAGCCAGATGTGGTAATGTATGCCTGTAGTCCCAGCTACTTGGAAGGCAGAGATGGTTGGAGCCCAGGAGTTCAAGTCCTAGGCAAGATAGCAAGACCCTCATCACTAAAAGAAAAAAAAAAAATTAAAGGCAAAAAAAAAAAAAAAAGACAGTGACAGCCAGGCGCGGTGGCTCACGCCTGTAATCAGAGCACTTTGGGAGGCTGAGACGGGTGGATCACGAGGTCAAGAGATCGAGACCATCCTGGTCAACATGGTGAAACCCCATCTCTACTAAAAATACAAAAATTAGCTGGGCATAGTGGCACATGCCTATAGTCCCAGCTACTCGGGAGGCTGAGGCAGGAGAATTGCTTGAACCCAGGAGACGGAGGTTGTGGTGAGCCAAGATTGCACCATTGCACTCCAGCCTGGGTAACAAGAGTGAAACTCCCTCTCAAAAAAAAAGAAAAAAAAAAAAAAAAGAAGACTGTGACAAGGAACTGAAAAAGGAAGACATAACCTAGGCAACCCTAAACAAAATGACAGAGGGCCTTCCTTATCAGTAATTACACTGACTATAAATAGATTAAACACTCCAGCTGAAAGTCAGAGATTCATTAAATGCCTTAATTCAATAAAAAGATTAACATATACTGGGAAAAAAAAACCACAAAAAATAAAAAGTCAGAGATCTGGCTGGGCATGGTAGCATACACCTGTAATCCCGGCAGTTTGCGAGGCCACAGAGGGTGGATCACTTGAGCTAAGGAGTTCAAGACCAGCCTGGGCAACATGGCAAAACCCTGTTTCTACAAAAAAAAAAAAAAAAAAAAACATAAATAAACACTAGCTGAATGTGGTGGCCAGCCCTAGCCACTCGGGAGACTGAGGCGGGAAGATGGCTTGGCTGGGAGTCCAAGGCTGCAGGGAGCTGAGATCACCGTCCTCCAGCCTGGGTGACAAAGTGAGCCTCTGTCTCAAAAAAATCAGAGACTGGATGATACATAAAAAACACGGCCCAATTTTATGTGAGGTATAAACTTTACAGCCAGAGAGGTAAATAGGTTGAAAGTACAAGATTGGAAAAAAAAATATTCCATGCAAACAGTAACAAAAAGAGAGCCAGAATAGCTATATTAATATCAGACAAAATGGACATCAAGACAAAAATTGTTGAGACAAAACTCATATGTATCATTCTATGATGATGAAAGGGTCAATCTATCAAAAAGATATAGCAATTATAAAGGTAAATGTAGTAAACCACAAAACTCCAAAATACATAAAGCAAAAATGGACAGAACGTTACAATATGAACTTCCAAAACACAAGAATGCACTAAGTGTGTTCAATCAGTAAAAACATACAAAAACAATTTTGTTTTTATTCTTTTCACTTATCCTCTTTTTTCTTTTTTTCATTTTTTTTTCTATAGTTTTGAGCAAAACAAAAACAATTTTTTTTTTTTTTTTTTTTTTTTGAGACAGTCTCATGTCTTCCGGGCTGTAGCACAGTCAGCTCACTGCAACCTCCGACTCCCGGGTTCATGCGATTCTCCCACCTCAGGCTCCTGAGTAGCTGGGATTACAGGCATTCGTCACCAGGCCAGGCTAATTTTTGTATTTTTAGTAAAGATGGGATTTCTCCATGTTGATCAGGTTGGTCTCCAACTCCTGGCCTCAAGTGATCTGCCCACCTCGGCCTCCCAAAGTGCTGGGATTACAAGTGTGAACCATCACGTCTGGCCAATTTTTTTTTTTTTTTTAGTCAGAATCTCACTTTCTCACTCAGACTGGAGTGGAATGGCACCATCTCGGCTCACTGCAGTCTCTGCCTCCCAGGTTCAACTGATTCTCTGCCTCGGCCTCCTGAGCATCTGGGATTAGAGGCATGCACCACTACACCCAGCTAATTTTTGTATTTTATGTAGAGATGGGTTTTCACCATGTTGGCTGGGCTTGTCTCCAACTCCTGACCTCAGGTGATCTGCCCACCTCAGCCTCCCAAAGTGCTGGGATTACAGGTGTGAACCATCTTGCACAGCACACCCCCACAAATTTTTTTTTAATTAGAAAAAGAATCCAGGCACAGTGGCTCATGCCTGTAATCCCAGCACTTTGGGAGGCCAAGGTGGGCAGATCACCTGAGGTTAATAGTTTGAGACCAGCCTGGCCAACATGGAGAAACCCCGTCTTTAGTAAAAAATACAAAATCAGCCAGGCATGTTGGTGGGTGCCTGTAGTCCCAGCTACTCAGGAGGCAGAGGCAGGAGAATCGCTTGAACTCAGGAGGCAGAGATTGGCGGTAAGCCAAGATCACACCATTGCACTCCAGTCTGGGCAACAAGAGCAAAACTCCATCTCAAAAATAAATAAATAAATTAGAAAAAGAAAAAGAGAAGGCAGAGACCAAAGACCACATAGTGCATGATTCTGTTTATATGAAACATTGAGAACAGGCAAATCTACAGACAGAAAATAGGATAGTGGCGGTTGCCAGGGGCTGGGGGAGGAGTGACAGCTAATGGGTACAAGGGTTCTTTGTTTCCTTTCCTTTCCTTTTTTTGAGACAGGGTCTCACTCTGTCACCCAGCCTGGGGTAGGCACAATCTTGGCTCACTGAAACCTCTAACTCCTGAGTTCAAGTGATGCTCCCGCCTCAGCCTCCCCAGTAGCTGGGACTGCAGGTGCACACCACCAGGCCTCGCTAATTTTTTTTCTTTGAGATGGAGTTTCACTCTTGTTTGTCCAGGCTGGACTGCAATGACACAATCTCAGCTCACCACAACCTCCGCCTCCCAGGCTCAAGCAGTTCTCCTGCCTCAGCCTCCCAAGTAGCTGGAGTTACAGACACCTGCAACCATGCCGGGCTAATTTTGTATTTTTAGTGGAAACAGTTTCACCATATTGGTCAGGCTGGTCTTGAACTCCTTGTCTCAAGTGATCTGCTCTCCTAGGCCTCCTAAAACACTGGAATTACAGGCATGAGCCACCATGCCCGGCCATTTCTGTGTCACCCCTCCCAGGCCAGCCTCTGCATGTTTCGGCTTGATGAGACTGTGGCTGTCCAGCTGGCTGCCTGTCATCTTTAGTCTCTGTGTCTCCTCGATTCTTCTCAAC
The DNA here is from genome assembly GCF_048565385.1 of Saimiri boliviensis. Lineage (NCBI taxonomy): Eukaryota > Metazoa > Chordata > Mammalia > Primates > Cebidae > Saimiri > Saimiri boliviensis. Next base: position 181,042,476 of record NC_133451.1, on the reverse strand, counting down.
TGCCCATAATTTTCTTTTCTTTTCTTTCTTTTGTTTTTTTTCTTGAGATGGAGTTTTGCTGTGTCACCCAGGCTGGAGTGCAATGGCATGATCTCAGCTCATTGCAACCTCTGCCTCCCATGTTCGGGCAATTTTCCTGCCTCAGCCTCCCAAGTAGCTGGGACTACAGACACGTGCCACCATGCTGGGCTAAGTTTTGTATTTTTAGTAAGATAGGGTTTCATCATGTTGGTCAGGCTGGTCTCAAACTCCTGACCTCAGGTGATCCACCCACCTCGACATCCCAAAGTGCTGGGATTACAGGCATAAGCCACAGTGCCCAGCCTCAGTTTTTAAACTCAGCCTGAGTGGGCTTCTCTCACTAGCAGCTAAGAGCTCTGACCCCTACAGCCTTTTCCCACCCAGCAGGAGGTGTCTGGATGTTTCTGGATCTAAAATCCAAGTGTCTAAGCCTACCAGTAGTTCCAAGTGCAGATGGTCACACAATTTTTTGACTTTACAATAGCACAAAAGTGATCACATTCAGTAGAAACTCTGCTTCCAGTACCGATACAACCTGTTTTTCACTGTTAGTATTCAACAAATTGTATGAGGGCCAGGCACAGTGGCTCATGCCCTTAATCCCAGTACTTTAGAAGCCTGAGGTGGGAGGATCGCTGGAACCCAGGAGTTTGAGACCAGCCTGGGAACATAGTGACACCCTGTCTCTATAGAAAAGATAAAAATTAGCCACATGAAATTGTGTGCACCTGTAGTCCCATCTACTTGGGAGGCCGAGGCAGGAGGGATCACTTGAGCCCAGGAGATTGAGGCTGCAGTGAGCTATAGTTATGCCACTGCACTCCAGCCTGGGTAACAGAGCAGGACCTCATCTCTTAAAAAATAAAAAATTTTGGCTTATGCCTGTAATCCCAGCACTTTGGGAGGCTGAAGCGGCTGGATCACGACGAGGTCAGGAGTTCAAGACCAGCATGACCAACACGGTGAAACCCCATCTCTGCAAAAAATACAAAAATTAGCTGGGTGTGGTGGCATGCACCTGTAATCTCAACTCTGGAGGCTGAGGCAGGAGAATTGCTTAGAACCTGGGAGGTGGAAGTAGCAGTGAGCCGAGATTGCACCATTGTACTCTAGCCTGGGAGACAGAGAAAGACTCGGTCTCATAATAAATATGTAAATAAAAATTTAAAAGTAGGTAAACTATTGCTTCACGAGGACAGCATTTCTGTTTGGGATGATGAGAAAGTATAGAAAAAGTTGGTAGTGATTGATGCACAATATTGTGAAGCTACCAAATGCCATTGAATTGTACACTTAAAGGTTGTACATTTATCCAAGTTTATTATCTATTTCTACAAATATTCATGAAGGCTGGACCCCTGAAATGTCAAAGTCATGATCCAAGGTGGGGAAAAGTGAGTGGGTTTTGTTCTCCTTTTAGTACTGCTCGGTTTTTTCTCAACCTAACGTCAGCTGGGCTAACATCCAATGCTTGGTAGGGTAGGCGTATTACGTGCATTTGCAGGACAGGTATGGTGGCTCACACATGTAATCCCTGTGCTTTGGGAGGCTGAGGTGGGCAGATTGCCTAAGCTCAGGAGCACAAGACCAGACTGGGCAACATGGTGAAACCCCGTCTCTACTAAAAATACAAAAATAAGCTAGGTGTGGTAGGGTGCCTGTAGTCCCAGCTACCCGGTAGGCTGAGGCAGGAGAATCACTTGAACCTGGGAGGCAGAGGTTGCAGGTAGTGAGCCAAGATGGAATCACTGCACTGCAGCCGGGGCAACAGAGCCAGACTCCACCTCCAAAAATAAAAATAAATAGGACAGGTACAGTAGCTCATGCCTGTAATCTCAGCACTTTAGGAGACTGATATAGGCAGACTACCTGAGGTCAAAAGGTCGCGACCAACCTGGCCAACATGGTGAAACCCAATCTCTACTAAAAATACAAAATTTACCCAGTGCTCATGCCTGTAATGCCAGCCACTCTGGAGGCTGAGGCAGGAGAATCACTGGAACCTGATAGGCAGAGGTTGCAGTGGGCCACGACTGCACCACTGCACTCCAGCCTGGATGACAGTGTGAGACTCTGTCTCAAAAAATAAATGAATGCATTTTCAACTTAGGATATTTTCACCTTTTTTTTTTTTTTCAGAGACAGGATCTCTCTGTGTCGCCCAGGCTGGTCTTGAACTCCTGGGATCAAGCAATCTTTCAACATTGACCTCCCAAAGTGCTGGGATTACAGACATGAGCTACTGCATTTGGCTGCTATTACCAATTTATAATAGTTTTATGGGGACATGACCCCGTCATGAGTCAAGGAGCATCTGTAATCATGCTGAAAATGGGGGTGGCTTGTGTGAGGATATGGGGGAGTGTCAAAACACAAGGGAACCAGGGCCTGCAGGGGGACACCATAGCCTGCCTCTGGCTCAAACTCAGGGCTCCCTCCTCTTTGTCTCCTGCTGCAGGACAGACGTCAGGCTTGCAGCTCTGCAAATCCACGTTGTCTGCACTGCACGACTTCAAATCCACAATTGGGGGTTGTGGATGATGTTGGAGCGGGAGCAGGGCAGAAGGGACACATCAGGGGTTGCACCTGTAGCCACAATGGCAGAACAAGTTCGTTTTCTTTTTTCTTTCTTTCTTTTTTTTGAGATGAAGTTTTGCTCTTGTTGCCCAGGCTGGAGTGCAATGGCATGACCTCAGCTCACCACAACCTCAGCGTCCCATATTCAAGTGATTCTCCTGCATCAACCTCCTGAGTAACCAGGATTACAGGCATGCATTAGCAAGCCTGGCTAATTTTGTATTTTTAGTAGAGATGGTTTCACCACGTTGGCCAGCTGGTCTCAAACTCCTGACCTCAAATGGTCCACCTGCCTCCGCCTCCCAAACTGCTGGAATTACAGGTATGAGCCACTGCACCTGGCCCTAGTTTCTCTGCCCTGCCTGCTGGCTCTGTACAGCCTCAGCTTCTCTTCCCCCAACCCCTAGGTGATAGTGAGCAACCCCTACTCCCTGAGGTTCTATGCCACCTTCCATGAGAGCCGTTACAAGTTACATGGGAACACCAGATACAATCTGGTGAGCTATGTCCCCACCAAACCTCACCGCATGTCCCCCGAGAGCTCCCTCTTTCTTCCTCCCTTATCATCTTAAAGAACTGAGGAATTTCCAGACAACACAGCCCCTATCCCTGCCCCGTGGTGGGAAGATGATCAGCAGCCATCACCTACACACCTTACTTCATTAAGTGTCACACAGGTCAGGCGTGTGTGAGCCTGTAACCCCAGCACTTTGGAAGGCTGAGGCAGGTGGATCACAAGGTCAAGAGTTTGGGACCCATCTGACCAACATGGAGAAACCCCATCTCTACTAAAAATTAAAAAATCAGTAGGCCATGGTAGCATGTGCCTATAATCCCAGCTACTCAATAGGCTGAGGTAGGAGAATCACTTGAACCCGGGAGGCAGAGGTTGCAGTGAGCTGAGATTGTACCACTGCACTCCAGCCTGGGTGATAGAGTAAGACCCCATCTCAATAAATAAATAAATAAAGTATCACATGGGAGATTCCCACATGGCATGACAGGGAGGAGCCTAACCCAGCCTGAGGCAGGGCTGGAGATCTGAGTTAGCTGAGTAAACTGAGGCATAAGGATTTAGTGGGGGCAATTTCCACAGGGCAGGGGCCTGACTAGCTAGAAGTCAGCAAGAGCAAACTTCTTTGACCAGGCTCATCACATCTAGATGAGTGAGAAAAACAATCACTCCTCACTGTGGGTCCCCAGAACTCTGGGAGCAAGTGAGTGGGAGCCATCATACTGGGGCTGTTGTATCTGTGAGCTTCCAGAAGCCTTACACAGGCAGTGGGATTAGAACGGAGCAGGGCTTGGCTGAGGGCAGTGGCTCACACCTGGAATCCCAGCACTTCGGGAGGCCAAGGTGGGTGGATTGCCTAGGGTCAGGAGTTGGAGACCAATCTGGCCAACATGGTGAAACCCCAGCTCTACTAAAAATACAAAAATTAGCCAGGTGTGGTAGCACTCACCTGTGGTCCCAGCTACTCAGGCGGATGAAGCAGAAGAGTCTCGAACCTGGGAGGTGGAGGTTGCAGTGAGCCAAGATTGCATCACTGCACTCCAGGCCTGGGTGACACAGCAAGACTCCATCTCAAAAAAAAAAAAAAAAAAAAAAAAAAAAAAAAAAAAAAAAAGGTCAGGGCAGGGGACAGAGTGGGGCTAAACAGCTTCCAGGTTTACCTCTCCTCCAACACCCCATCTCTCCCACATTCCTGAGTTGGGGGATGCCCATGGTGTTCCACAGGTGCACTTGGGATTTTTCTCTCCTGACCCCACAGAATATTTACCTAAAACAGAAGCAGCACTGAGGCAGGACCGACCCGACATCACTTCCAGCTATGCTGTCTCCTGGACAGAGGTGGGGACTGGGCTGCCTATGGGAATTCCCTTAGCAGGAGCAGAGAAACAGGGCTGAGATCACAACCCCAGCTGAAGAACAGTAAAACACGATGATTAAAACACTTTACAAGAGCCAGGTGAGGTGGCTTACACCTCTAATCCCAGCACTCTGGGAAGCTGAGGTGGGCGGATCACCTGAGTCCAGGAGTTCGAGACCAGCCCGGCCAACATTGTGAAACCCTCTCTCTACTAAAAATACAAAAATGAGCCATGTGTGGTGGCCAGTGCCTGTAATCTCAGCTACTCAAGAGGCCGAGGCACGAGAATGGCTTGAGCCTGGGAGGAAGAGGTTGCAGTGAGGCCAGATCATGCCACTGCACTCCGGCCTGGGCGACACAGTGAGACTCCACCTCAGCAACAACAGCAACAAAACACTTTACAAATGGTGGTCCCTCAAAACACTTACACATAGCATTACCATTTGCTCTAACAAAGCCACTGCCATCCATCCCAAATGAATAGAAAGCAGGAACACAGAGAGGTATTTGCCCACCTGTGCTCACAGCAGCGCGATTCACAACAACCAAAAGGCAAAATCAACCGACGCGTCCCCCATCGGATGAAAAGATAAACACAGTGTGATCCATCCGTACAGCAGAATATGACTCAGACTTAAGAAGGGAGGGAGGCCGGGCGAGGTGGCTCACGCCTGTAATCCCAGCACTCTGGGAGGTCACGAAAGTGTTCTCAGCTGCTGACAGCATTACTACCAACCAGTTCAGTGATGCTCCTTTTCCCGCCTGGGAAGACCTGCACTTGTCCCCCGGGGCTCACCTTTCTGTACACCAGGCCAGCGATGGCCAACTGCGGCCTCATCTGCAGCACCTTGAGCCAGTACGTGTTCTGCTGCTTAAACAGCGTTTGCAGGCAGGCCAAGAGGAACATCAGCACCACGAGGAGGTAGCCCTTCCAGGTCAGAGGCTTGGGATCACCAATAAACTCCAGGAAAAGGCTTGCAGGGGAAGGAGGGAGAAGGGACAGCTGGTGAGAGGAGGTGCCCATGTGTGCTGCCTTAGCCCAAACCAGGCCAGGCGCGGGGGATCAGTCAGCGTGGTTGACTTTTTCACAATCATGATCTCGGTTATTTCCCCCACTGTCCATGCTTCTTTTCAATCTTACTGCACCTCCTCAAGATCAAGAGATGGGGTTTTTCTACCCCCTTGTTCTGGGCTAAATTGTGTCCTCACAAAATTTGTATGTTGAAGCCCCAACCCCCTGTACCTCTGAATGTGACTATTTGGCAATAGGGCCTTTAAAGAGGCAATAAAGTTAAAATGAGGTCATTAGGCTGGGCCTGCATCCAGTCTGGAGTCCTGATAAGAGGAGAAAATGTAGACACACGGAGAGACACCAGGGTGGACACAGAGGAAAGACCACATGAGGACACAGGGAGGAGGTGGCCAACTGCACACCAAGGACGGAGGCCTCAGATGGAACCAACTTGCAGATACCTGATCTGGAACTTCCAGCCTCCAGAATCATGAGGAAAATGCATTTCTGTTGTTGAAGCTATTCAGTCTGTGATGCTCTGTTATGGCAGCTGAGCAGACACCACTTGAATCTGGGCTGGCCACAAAACCACCTTTGACCAACAGGGTAGAGTGGAGGTAAAGCTATGCCGGCTGTGAGCCTCAAGAGAAAATGTGGCTTTTGGCCTATTGCTTAGAACCCTCCCAAGCAGCCACATGAACAAGTCTGAGCTAGCTTTTTGGAGAATGGGAACCCATATGGAAGAGAAAGCCATCCCAGCTTCAGACACACAGCTGCAGGCACATGAGAAAACCCAGCCAAGAAAAGAAGAACCGCCCATCTGTGCCCAGTCCACATTACTGACCCACATGACTGGGAACAAAATAAATAAATGCTTATAATTTTAAGCCACTCACTTTTTAGCATTTTACAACAAAAGCTAATTTATACAGTCAGGTAAAAGCTTGCTTATTTGCCCTTGTAAGGGACAGTCACTTTCTCATTAATCATTTCCTGTTTTCAGTATCCTTCTCACCCACCCTCCAGTGTCCCAAGCACCAGATCTATAGGCAGAGGCATGAGAGCTGAAGCCCTCTGACTCTGGAGCAGGCGTCCCCAACCTGCAGCCCCCTGAGGCCATTTATCTGGCCCCCCGCCGCACTTCAGGAAGGGGCACCTCTTTCATTGGTGGTCAGTGAGAGGAGCACAGTATGTGGCGGCCCTCCAACGGTCTGAGGGACAGTGAACTGGCCCCGTGTAAAAAGTCTGGGGATGCCTGCCCTGGAGGGATGCCATTAAGAGACCACCAGCCTTAGCAGAGCTCCTGAAGTCTGGACTCACGTAAGCAGCTTGGGGACAGTGAACCTGAAGACATCACTGATGAAGAGGCTGTGGGTCCCAGGAGGAAGGTAGAATGGAACACCCGCCAGACGGTCCTCAGCAGTGGGCCCCACTGCCTCCCTTTTTCCATAGGAATGGCTCAGTCTCTGGAGCCTCCATGCCACTGCCTCCTTTCCTTTTAAACACTATTGCCTTGGTGTGCCTTAGAGGAAGGGAGAGGCTGGCTCTAGGTCCCATTTTATACTCTCAGCCACCAGCAGCAGGGCCAGGCATCAAAAGCTTGCTTTCCTAACAATGGGCATGGGTGGGTGTGGATCCAGCCTGGCTCTCTCACCTGTGCCTCCTTATCACCCTGAGTACCCATTTAAGAGGCAGTCACAGGTGTTGTGGCAGAAGGGCAGGAGGGCAGCCCTGAGGACTCTTAGATGACCATGGGAAAGCACACACATTGAGCACCTAGTATGTGCCAGACACTCCCCATCCCCAGTCATCCTAAGACCTCTGGCAAGCCAAATGTTCCCATTTCACAGATGAGAAAGCTGAAGCTCAGAGAAGTGAACTTGTCCAAGGGCACACAGCTGAGAAGTAAAAGCTGGAATTCAATTCCATCTCTCTGCCTCCAGAGCTCATGTACTTTTTTTTTTTTTTTTTTTTTTTTTTTTTTTTTTTTTTTTTTTGAGAAGTCTCACTCTGTCACCCAGGCTGCAGTGCAGTGGTAAGATCTCGGCTTACTGCAACCTCTGCTTCCTGGATTCAAATGATTCTCCCAACTCAGCCTCCTGAGTAGCTGGGATTACAGGCAAATGCCACCATACCCAGCTAATTTTTGTATGTTTAGGAGTTGGGGTTTCATCATGTTGGTCAGGCTGGTTTTGAACTCCTACCTCAGGTGATCCACCAGCCTCAGCCTCCCAAAGTGCTGAAATTACAGGCCTGAGCCACTGCACCCAGCCTCCCATGTATTTTTCAATCTATCATGTTGTCAACCTGGAGGAAGAACAGCACCCCCTTTTCCACACTCACAACCAGCCAGCCCTTAGGTGGTTTTGAACGGGTGGAGAATCACAGCTGATGTGCATGGGGTGTGGTGCTCTGGCTCTGGGAGAAAGCACAGACATATGCTCAGGCTGCCTCCAACTCATAAGATCCCCAGCCTTTGGCCATAAACAGGGGCACAGAGAAGAGCTAAAGTGAGAAAGGGAAGGGAGGTGATAAGGGGAGGCCCAAGGGCCCATCCAGGGCAGGTCAGAAGCCTTGGGCCATAAAGGAGAGGCTGGAATGATTCATCAGCAGCCAGTCACTGTGTGGTCTTGGGCTGCCCTCTCTGTGTGTGAGAGGATGGGTGTGGTCCCCCATCTGAGTCCCTTGTGTGCCTCTGACAATCTGTAAAGTTATCAGTAATTGCTTGCTTGCTTGCTTTCTCTTTTGAGACAAAGTTTCGCTCTTGTTGCTCAGGCCGGAGTGCAGGGGCATGATCTAAGCACATTGCAACCTCCATCTCTCGGGTTCCAGTGATTCTCCTGCCTCAGCCTCCCAAGTAGCTGGGACACACCACCATGCCCAACTAATTTTTATATTTTTAGTAGTAATGGGGTTTCACCACGTTGGGCAGGCTGGTCTTAAACTTCTGACCTCAGGTGGTCCACCTGCCTTGGCCTCCCAAAGTGCTTGGATTAAGGGTGTGAGCCAACATGCCTGGCCACTTGTCAGTAATTTCAATCCCCATTACAAATCTCTGACCCGGGGCCACGTGCAGACATCGGCTATTTACATGAAGGAGCTCACTGACTTCCCTGGACCCCCTTGCCAGGTGGGTATTATTAGGCTCTCCATTTTACAGAAGGGGAAGGAAGCTGAGGCTCTGAGAGGTGGCGATAGCAGCCCGAGGTCACACAGCAAGAGCAGAGCAGGGATTGCAGCCTCGATCTTGACTTATGGTTCCTAGAGTGTGTCTTGTGCACTAAGGACCCCCAACCCCACCATAATAATAATAATAAAAGAAGCATAACAAAAATCCCCTTGTGAGCTCAGGCGGCAAGACCCTTGCCGGCCATGATCTTTGTCCCTCATTGCTGACCTGATCTGGTGTTTGGTTTGGCATCTATGGAGGGTTGTGGCTCAGCTCTGTTACCAAGTGGGCATGGCCTGCTGCTTACAGGTATTTTGGCATTTGGGTCTCAAAGCCAAGAAGATGCCCTTTCCATGCAGAGAGCATCCCTAACCACCCTTTCTGTCTGACCCCACCATTTCATTCATTGCCTTCACAGCCTTGCCCATGGTGCCAACCCTCACTTTGTCTTGTTAGAGCCCCAGGTGGGTAGACTTTGCCTGAGTTTTTTACCAAGATGTCCCTAGGATCGAGTCCAGCATCTGCACACAGTAGGAGCTTAATAAACACTTGTCAAATGAATGGGAAAAACAGACTGAGTGATAAGTATAAAAGGGCCTAACGAGAGTGCCCAGCACATACTATTATAAACATTTATAGAAGGAAGGATGCAGCCTGGCTGGGTGAACAGAACTTGGCTTTGGAGCCAGGAGACTATGGTTCCAATGCCTGCTCTGTCTCCTCTCCTCTGAGCCTTAATGTTTCCATCTGTAAAATGGGGTCAGGGAAGAGCTGACTGGGAAGTTTTCTTTCTGGCTGGAGATTTTACTCAGTACGGTTCTAACTGTTTGCCTGGAGAGTCACTGTGTTCAGCCTGCAGGCTCCACAGCAGGTGTTTTCCTCTTCTGGAGGTCTCACCTCCCATCAAGGAAGAGGTCCAGATTGCTGTCTGATGTCTGGTCTCTGGGCTGAAGGCCATTTACTGCAGGACTCACAAATGACCGTGGGGAAAGGCAGGAGGTATGCATGAGTGGCATGGGCAAGGTGTGAGTTGGGGGATACAAAAGGGAGTAGTAGTGAGGGCTGGGTGCGGTGGCTCACACCTATAATCCCAGCACTTTGGGAGGCCGAGGTGGGCAGATAACCTTAGATCAGGAGTTCAAGACCAGCCTGATAACTTGAACAACATGGAGAAACCCAGCCTCTAATAAAAAATACAAAACTTAGCTGGATCTGGTGGCGGGCGCTTGTGGTCCCAGCTACTTGGGAGGCTAAGAAAGGAGAATCATTTGAACCTGGGATGTGGAGCTTGCAATGAGGCAAGATGGTGCCACTGCACTCCAACCTGGGTGACAGAAGCAGAGAGAAGGAGGGAGGGAAGGAAGGAGGGAGAAAGCAGGGGAGAGAAGGAGGGAGGAAAAGAGAAAGAAAAAAGACAGAAAAAGAAAGACAGAGAGAGAAACAGAAAGAGAGAAAGGAAGGAAGATAAGAGAAAAAAAGAAGCAAGCAAGAAAGCAAGCAAGAAAGAAAGAAACAAGAGAGAAAGAAAGGAAGAGAGAGAGAAAAAGAGAAGGAAAGAGAAAAAGAAAGGAAGAGAGAAAAGAGAAAGGAAGGAAGGAAGGAGGGAGGGAGGGACGGAGGGAGGGAAATATAAGAGAGAAAAGAAAAAGATACATGCACGCATATGCTTATTGCAGCATGATTCCCAATAGCAAAGAACCAAAACCAACTTAAATGCCCATCAATGGTAGACTGATAAAGAAAGTGTGGTACATATACACCATGGAACATGATGGAGCCATAAAACAGAATGAGGTCATGTCCTTTGCAGCAACATCGATGAAGGTAAAAGCCATTATCTTACATGAACTAACAGAGGAACAGAAAACCACATACTACATATTCTCATAAGTAGAAGCTCAACATTGAGTACACATGGACACACAGACGCTGGGACTTATTTGAGGATGGAGGGAAGGAGGAGGGTCAGGACTGACAAACTACCTATGAGGTACAGTGCCTACCACATAGGTGAATAAATAATCTGTACACAAATCCCCAGTGACACCTATATAATAAACCTGCACAGTACCTCTGAACCTAAAATTTCAAGAATAATGGATAAACTAAATCAAAAGAAAGCATAAGGAAAGGAAAATGTGAGACAAAAACCAAAAAATAGTAGACATGATAGTTTGGTGCCTTGAAAAAAAAGAAATAGACAAATTAGTAAGAAAGGAAATAAGCATAAAAGCAAAAAAAAGGAAAGAAAAACATTATAAGTTAACTCTAATTATAAGGGACTATTTTACACAACTTTCAAATATACAAATATATTTGAAATCTGCATTGATTACTATCCAATACAACTTCTAAATCATAAAAATGTCCTACATCTGCACTGTTGAATATGTAGCCACTAGCTACGTGTGTTGAGTGAATACTTGTACACTTAAATGTGGCTCATGTGACTGAGAAATTGAATTTTTCTGATTATTAATTTACTTAATTTTTAATTATAACTGCATTATAATTAGTTTAAATTTGAATAGTCTCATGCAGCTAGTGGTATTGTATCAGAAAGCACAGAATATGAAATTGAAATTTTCTTAAGACAATATTATTTACCAAAGTTAAATCCAAGAGTATTTATTTTTTTAAAAAGTTTAAACAGACCAAGTCTACAAAAGACATAAAGTTACTAAAGAATCTCATTCTCCCGGGCGTGGTGGCTCAAGCCTGTAATCCCAGCACTTTGGGAGGCTGAGGCAGGTGGATCACGAGGTCAAGAGATCGAGACCATCCTGGTCAACATGGTGAAACCCCGCCTCTACTAAAAATACAAAACATTAGCTGGGCATGGTGGCACGTGCCTGTAATCCCAGCTACTCAGGAGGCTGAGGCAGGAGAATTGCCTGAACCCAGGAGGCGGAGGTTGCGGTGAGCCGAGATCGCACCATTGCACTCTAGCCTGGGTAACAAGAGCGAAACTCCGCCTCAAAAAAAACCAACCAAACAAACAAACAAACAAAAAAGAATCTCATTCTCTCCCTGACACACACACACACACACACACACACACACACAGGTGTTACAAGGAAAAGGAAAGCTCTTCTTTATAACACAAACAGGACTTTGACAAACTACTACTCATGGCTCAAATCCTGCTGCAGACCATTTTCCTGCAGTCCATGAGCTAATAATTTTACACAGCTAAAGAAGAAATAGAATATGTAACAGAGACCATATGTGGCCCACAAAGCCTAAAAGACTTAAAATGTGGTTCTTTACTGGAAAAATCTACTGGCCCCTGAGCTAGAAAAATGCCTGAATTTTAAAATCACCGTTTTGCAATACCACCAAGGTAATATGAGATTCTGGCATGAAATTACTCCTAACACTATATACTAACATATTGTTAGGAAAAGGACGTTCATATATCTCTATTACCCATCAAATGTTTATTAAGCATGGAATTTAAATCGAAGAGATGAAACTTAGCTTCACAAATATTGATATAAAGTGACATAAACTTCGCGATGCAATGCAATGGGAAACATAATACTTGCCTAAACATTTTGCCTAATCCAGAACAGTTAGATAAATCCAGTTTGAGAAACATTCTATGAGACAATTAGTCTGGACTCTTCAAAAATATCAAGGTTGTAAAAGATGAGAAAAAAGTGTGGAGGGGAAGCAATATTCAAGACTGATGAAAATAAGAAACATGACAAAAATTCCAATATAAGATCCCTGACTGATATAGAGAATATCTGAGAGCAAGTGGAGATATTTAGACTGTATACTACATAATATTAATTATCAGTAGCTAATGTCTTGTAATTGTTATAGTGGTAATATAAAAGAATGTGCTAATTTTGGGAAAAAATCCCTTAAGTACTTTTTTTTTTTTTTTTTTTTTTTTTTTTTTTTTTTTTTTTTTTTTTTTTTTTTTTGAGACAGAGTGTCGCTCTTGTTACCCAGGCTGGAGTGCAATGGCACGATCTCGGCTCACCGCAACCTCCGCCTCCTGGGTTCAAGCAATTCTCCTGCCTCAGCCTCCTGAGTAGCTGGGACTACAGGCACGCGCCACCATGCCCAGCTAATTTTTTGTATTTTTAGTAGAGACGGGGTTTCACCACGTTGACCAGGATGGTCTCGATCTCTCGACCTCGTGATCCACCCGCCTCGGCCTCCCAAAGTGCTGGGATTACAGGCTTGAGCCACCGCGCCCGGCCAATACTTTTAAATAATCTTAATGTCTGCAATTTGTTTTCAAGCAGTTCAGAACTCCCCAAAATGTGAGTGTGTGCATGTATATGTACACGTGTGTAAGAGAGAGAAAATGAGTGTGTATGTGAAGAGGAAAAGAGACAGAGACACACACAAAGCCAATCCCAGAAAATGTTAATTTCTGAATCTAAATAAAGGGCGCATGTGTCTTTACGGTACTTCTTTTTCAACTTTTCTGTTTGACGTTAAAAGTTGGAAGAATTTTTTTTTAAAGGCACCTGTTTATTCAGGGTGAACATGATCTTCAAATGTCTTTGCCAGATGTTGGTTTCCTGCAGTTGTTAATACTTTTGTGCCACCTGATTGCCTTATGACAAAATTAACTTAGCTATGAAAGAAAAACTGCCTGTGTAGCCATAAAGCCAAACAATTGCTTCACTGAATAGTAAAAGAAAGTATTAGCTGGGCACGGTGGCTCAAGCCTGTAATCCCAGCACTTTGGGAGGCTGAGGCGGGTGGATCACGAGGTCGAGAGATCGAGACCATCCTGGTCAACATGGTGAAACCCCGTCTCTACTAAAAGTACAAAAAAATTAGCTGGGCATGGTGGCACATGCCTGTAATCCCAGCTACTCAGGAGGCTGAGGCAGGAGAATTGCTTGAACCCAGGAGGCAGAGGTTGTGGTGAGCCAAGATCGCGCCATTGCACTCCAGCCTGGGTAACAAGAGCGAAACTCTGCCTCAAAAAAAAAAAAGTATGGAGTTCATTCCAAGTAATATTGTTACAAACTGTTATTCTCCTAATACAGTATAACCAATTATTCTCCTTGTAAAAGTTCTTTGAAAACAACAACAAAGAGACAACGTACCAGAATCTCTGGGATACAGCTACAGTAGTGGTAAGAGGGAAATTTATAGCACTAAATGCCCACATAAGAAAGTTAGAAAGATCTCAAATTGACAACCTAACATCACAACTAAAAGAACTAGATGGGCAAGAGCAAACTAATCCAAAAGCTAGCAGAAGACAAGAAATAACTAAGATCAGACAAGAATTGAAGGAGATAGAGACATAAAAAACCCTCCAAAACAATCAATGAATCCAGGAGCTAGTTTTTTCAAAAAAATAACAAAATAGATAAACCCTAGCTAGACTAATGAAGAAAAAAGAGAGAAGAATCAAACAGACAGAGTAAAAAGTTATTAAAGGAGATATCACAACTGACCCCACAGAAATACAAACTCAGCGAATACTATATTACTTCTATGCCAATAAATTAGAAAATTTACCAGAAATGGATAAATTTCTGGTCACATACATCTTCCCAAGAATAAACTGGGAAAAAGTCAAATCCTTGAATAGACCAATAACAAGTTCTGAAATTGAGGTAGTAATTAATAGCCTACCAACCAAAAAAGAAACCCAGGACCAGACAGATTCAAAGACCAATTCTACCAGAGGTACAAAGAGGAGCCTGTACCATTCCTTCTGAAACTATTCCAAACAGCTGAAAAGGAGAGACTTCTTTCTAACTCATTCTATGATGCCAACATCATCCTGATACGAATACGTGGCAGACAGACAAAAAATAGAAAACTTCAGGCCAATATCCCTAATGAACATCAATGTGAAAATCCTCAATAAGATATTGGCAAACTGAATCCAGCAGCACATCAAAAAGTTTATCCACTACGATCAAGTTGGCTTCATCCCTGGGATCTAAGGCTGGTTCAACATATGCAAATCAATAAACAAACCACCTAAACAGAACCAAGGAGAAAAACCACATGATTATCTCAATACATGCGGAAAAAGCCTTTGATAAAATTTAACACCCCTTCATGTTAAAAACGCACAATGAACTAGATATCCATGGAACATCTCAAATTCTTCTTAAACTTTTTTTTTTTTTTTTTTTTTGAGACAGAGTCTCACTCTGTTGCCAGGCGCCAGGCTGGAGTGCAGTGACACAAAATCTCGGCTCACTGCAACCTCAGCCTCCTGGGTTCAAGCAATTCTTCCGCCTCCCAAGTAGCTAGGACTACAGGCGCATGCCACCACACCCAGCTAATTTTTGTATTTTCAGTAGAGACGGGGTTTCACCATGTTGGCCAGGATGGTCTCAATCTCTTGACCTCTTGATCCGCCCGCCTCGGCCTCCCAAAGGGCTGGGATTACAGGCTTGAGCCACCGCGCCTGGCCTAAACTTTTCTAAAGTTGAGAACTAGAGGGAATACTTTCAAACCCATTTTTGGGGCCAGCATCATTCCTATGTCAAAGTCAGACACAATAAGAAAACTAAAGACCACTATCTAAGACGAACATAGATGGAAAAATCAAGAAAACACCAGCAAAATGAACTTAAGAACACATCAAAGAAATTACACATAGTGACCAAGTTGGATTTATCCCTGTCTCAACACTGTTTTTACCATGAAACAATGGTACAGAGGCTAAAGAGACAACTTAAATACTAGGAGAATAGATTTACCAACCATAGTCTCTCTTAAAAGGTTAATACCTAAAATATGTAAGGAATTCAAACAACCCAATAGAAAAACAATATGATAACCTGATTAAAAAATAGGTAAAGGACCTGAACAGACTTATCTCCAGAGAAGACATAAAAATGGCGAAGTATATGAAACGATGCTCAACATCACTGGTCATCAGGGAAATACAAATCAAAGCCACACTGATTTATCCCCTAACATCTGCTGGGATGCTTATTATGAAAAAGACAAGAGATAGGTGGTGCTGAAGGTGTAGAGAAAAGGAAACACTTGTAAACTGTTGGTGGAATGCAGATTTAGGGGGCCACCTTGGAAAATTTCACAGAGCTTCCTAAAAGAAATTCAATGTAGAACTACCATATAGTAATTCATGCAGAATTACCATAGTAATTCCTCTTCTGGATATATCCCCAAAGGAAATGAAATCACCACCTTATAAGGATATCTGTGTGTCCATGCTTTTTGTAGAATTATGCTCAATAGCCAAGATAAGGAAACGACCTAAGTATCTACTGATAAAGGAATGGATAAAGAAACCAGGGTATACATATACAACAGAATACTATCTGGCCTTAAATAAGGAGATCCTGCCATTTTCAGCAACATGGATGAACCTAGATGACATTATGTTCAGTAAAATAAGCCAGATATAGGAAGACAAATACTACATGAACTCCCTTATATATGGAAACTTAAAAACATAATCATAAACACAACGCAGCAGAGTGGAATGGTAGTTGGGAAAGGTACAGGAGAAATGGGAGATGTGGGCCAAAGGGTACAAAATTTTTATTTACACAGGATGAATACGGGTAGAGAACCAGCATGCAGCATAAGCACCGTAGTTGATGATATTGCATTGTATACACTGGAACTTTGTTAAAACAATAAATTTTAGATGCTCTTACCCCCCCACACACACACATACATGCAAAAAGGAAAGGTACTATGGAAGATAATGTAGTAATTAACGTATTTGACTGTTTTAAGCACTTTACCATGCAGATGTACACAAACACATGTTGTACACCTTACATTTATACAATAAAAATATTACTCATCATTATTACTGAAAAATAAAATTATTTTTCATAGAAACTGTTAAAATATAAATTATATTAAGATAACTGTATACATGTTTTAAGTATTTCTCAGTATTAATTTTTAACATGGTGAATATTAATAGAACCCACATAAATTATTACTAAAAATAATAATGTCTGCCACATTCTACTGAGAGATCTTCAGGGAAAATATTCTAGCAGTCCAGGTTAATTTTTTTAACTCTATAAATAGTTTTTGTGGACATAATTACCAAGTCAAAGAAGAATTTGCCTATGAATCATCAGTTATTTCGGTGTCCTAGGCATCTCTAAAAATAGGCTGCCAGACAACCCGAACCTGGAAAAGAACTGAAAATTTCCCCATTCAGATGCATTCTTTTTGTTCACTGGTAACTGTAGAAATTTTTAGAAATCAAGTTGCATTCTCGATGTTCACTGCATTCAATAGTATGGATGCCATGAAAATGTTCCCTTATTTATCTGTATGCCTAATCATTAAACTGTAGTATGAAGTAAATACTCAAAATTCACTTGAAATGCTCCTCTCTAGTTACTGCAGAATTGAGTTTGATTATTTAAATGTCACCCAATGAGACAGAGTAGGATGATTACCAACCACCTGCCCATCTAATACATTCCTCTTGAAAGGCATCAAAATTCATGTGCTTGCAGGTAAGAAGCATGATATAATTATTTCATTTTATCTTAATAAAGTATGCTTCAGTTTACTACTGTGAGCCCGGGAGGAGTGAAGAGAAAGTGGAATGGACTAAAACCTCTGAGAAATAAAGCACAGCTAAGGAGACAGCCAGAGAAGTTGCAGTTCTGAAACTGGCTGCTTTCTTTCACTGAGAGACTTTGTTTCTCAAAGAGATTAGCTTATTTTTCTCACAAAGGTGGAAGGGGACATGTGGAAATTCTTTTAAATATCACACTCTGATGTATAGGAAGAAAAATTTAACAATACAGTGAGACCCCTGGATCTTTCACACTGATATGAATTAAAACATAAGGCATGTCTATCCTGACAAAGACCAAACACACAATTATATAAGCCAAGATTCATCATCTTTCTCAACATCATCATCCACAGAATGTTTACTGTGTGCCAACAAGTTAAGTGCCTTCGAAGCAACCTCACAAAACCTTTATGAGCCAGGTACTTTTATGAGCCCCTTTCTTCAAATGAAGAAATTAAAGCCTACAGAAGTTGTAAATAACTGGTCCAAAGTGGCTAAGCTACTAAAGATCCTCTCACTCCAAAGTCCCAGTCTTCCCAAAGAGCAAAGAAGATTAATGTGGCTCTAGAATAAAAATACTCTGTAGTATTTGGATAAGAAAATGAGCATTACAGGAAGGAGAAAGCACACAGGATGGGAAGAGAAGAAAACGAGTTATGTTTGTGGTATAACCAGGAGACTGACTGAGTCAGTGGAGTATTTGTATTGAGAAATGGTAGGAAGTAAGCTAGAACAGAAGACTGGGGCAAATCAGTCAAATGGATTTAAATTCCAGTCTAAAACCCAGGGCAATTGGAAGCCAGTACACATTTTTTATCAGCGTCCAATACCTGAATAATCCTCTGCTTGTTTTAGGAAATCACACAATATCATCAGAATTTACAGCTAAAATTAATTTTGTTGACAATCTGGTAAAATACCTTTAATTTAGAGATTAGATACTGAGATTTATGTTAAGGATCTCTACTCTTTGCTACTTAAAAGTCAAGATAAGCGAACATTACATTTAGCTGAGAAAAGAAACATCCAGTAACTGCCTTTTGAATACGAACTGTTAACATTGTTTTGTTCCTTGAGAATCTGTGATCTTCTGAAGAAAACATTCCTATTTTTATGGTAGGAACTTTACGAATATAGACACTTAATGAAAAAGTAATATTAGTGGTACCAACAACAGAAAATGGATTTAGGAGAAGTGACATGAATTGGGGGAAGGTCACAGGCCCATTTTAGCCACGTTCCCCAAGACCCCCAGAATGCACTTCACCCATAAATACTCACTGACATGGTGGCTTTCAGGTGAATGACATGGAGCTTGCTGGGCAAGGAGCATGGAGAAGACCAATCAGAAAACGCCTCGAGTCACCTGCTTATGTAAAATATCTCCCCTTTCAGGCTCTTTGCATTCTACAATTTCTCAATATTCAGCTACATCAGATCCTCTTCTTGTTTCATTTCATTTTTTTTTTTAAAGATAGGGTCTCACTGTATTGTCCAGGATTGCCTGAAATTCTCAGGCTTACCTCAAACTTCCAGAGCTAAAGCCATTCTCCCACCTCAAGCCTCCCAAGTAGCTGGGACTACAGGCTCATGACACTGCATCTGGCGCTTTCTCTTAACTCTGATCACTGATTTCAAGAATTTCCTGCTTTGTGATGATGTAATGTGAGTTTATATGTATTTATAGAAGCTACCAAGAAACAGTCCCAGAAGTGCTGTGTTCCAAATCTGAGAGCAGAACTTTGGTTTACTTCATGTATCGTTTGGTTTTTAGGCTAGGGAAGCAAATGCATCCTTAAAACCAACTTATGTCCGTCCCACCTCTGGGAAGGCTTCTCCAACACAGACTTCTCCAAACACAGAAATTATATTTCTAAAAAAATGTGTGGAAAAGCCACGTCTGATAAATTTCAGTTCTCATAACATAGGAGTTAAGAAAAAGTAAGCAATGAAAATGTCATTGAATATATGCATTCACATGTGAGACAAACATAGATAATGCAAATAAAAGTTGTGAAGGCTACCCACTTTCAAAATAAAACATTGACGAACTTTAACATTTTTGCTGCATTCCTTCTTCTGAACCAGCTTCTTCAGATCTTTAAGAAATATTGCAAGGCCGGGCGTGGTGGCTCAAGCCTGTAATCCCAGCACTTTGGGAGGCCAAGGCGGGTGGATCACGAGGTCAAGAGATCGAGACCATCCTGGTCAATATGGTGAAACCTCGTCTCTACTAAAAAAATACAAAAAAAAGTAGCTGGGCATGGTGGCACATGCCTGTAATCCCAGCTACTTAGGAGGCTGAGGCAGGAGAATTGCCTGAACCCAGGAGGCGGAGGTTGCCGTGAGCCAAGATCGCGCCATTGCACTCCAGCCTGGGTAACAAGAGCAAAACTCTGTCTCAAAAAAAAAAAAAAGAAATATTGCACAGCCGGGCACAGTGGCTCAAGCCTGTAATCCCAGCACTTTGGGAGGCCGAGGCGGGTGGATCACAACGTCAAGAGATCGAGACCATCCTGGTCAACATGGTGAAACCCCGTCTCTACTAAAAATACAAAAAATTAGCTGGGCATGGCGGTGCGTGCCTGTAATCCCAGCTACTCAGGAGGCTGAGGCTGGATAATTGCCTGAACCCAGGAGGCGGAGGTTGTGATGAGCAAAGATCGCGCCATTGCACTCCAACCTGGGTAACAAGAGCGAAACTCCGTCTCAAAAAAAAAAGAAAGAAAGAAAGAAAAGAAATATTGCAATAGTATTGAGATCTAAGGAGAACATAGATCTATAATAACATAGGTCTGGCCGGGTGCGGTGGCTCAAGCCTGTAATCCCAGCACTTTGGGAGGCCGAGGCAGGTGGATCACAAGGTCGAGAGATCGAGACCAACCTGGTCAACATGGTGAAACCCCGTCTCTACTAAAAATACAAAAAATTAGCTGGGCATGGTGGCGCGTGCCTGTAATCCCAGCTACTCAGGAGGCTGAGGCAGGAGAATTGCCTGAACCCAGGAGGCGGAGGTTGCGGTGAGCCGAGATCGCGCCATTGCACTCCAGCCTGGGTAACTAGAGTGATACTCCGTCTCAGAAAAGAGAAAAAATAAATAAATAAATAACATAGGTCTGAGATCTAGAACACAGATATAAGATGTAAGATCTATGTTCTCCATATTTTGTTTTGCTTCTTAGGAAGGACTTGAAACAACATTTACTGGTTTTTAAATTATTGTCTTTTGTATGAGAATTTTCTCTTGTTTCACACACATCTTCAACAAAAAAAATAAAGGTTTTGTTACTTTTTGTTTGACATATGTATAAAATTTCTAGGAAAGTACTTATCATAATTTTACTTTTAAGAAAAATGACACTTACTTTTTTTGTTGTTGTTGAAAGTTTAAATAAAGAATTTATTTCCAAATTAGGCAGAACTTTTTGTTTGTTTGTTTGTTTTTGAGACAGAATCTCGTTCTGTCGCCCAGGCTGGAGTGCAGTGTCACAGTCTCGGCTCACTGCAACCTCTGCCTCCTGGATTCAAGGGATTCTCCTGTCTCAGGCTCCTGTGTAGCTGGGATTACAGGCACACACCACCACGCCCAGCTTATTTTTGTATTTTTACTAGAGATGGGGTTTCACCATGTTGATCAGGCTGGTCTCAAACTCCTGACACCTCGTGATCCACCCGCCTTGGCCTCCCAAAGGGCTGGGATTACAGGCTTGAGCCTCTACACCCGGCCAGAACTTCTTTCTTTCTTAAAAAGCCAACTGGGTTAAAAAAAATCCAAGATTGTGTTTTTTGGTGGTACAATAATTATAAATGTTGCCAGTCAATGCCAGCCAGTGTCTGATTGGCTTCCTGTGCACGTCCAATTTCCTCGGTGACACTGTATTGGTGCCAGAGCTTCTGAATCTTCTTGAATCGCTCGTTGCATAAATGTAAAGGATTTCCCCGTCTGAGTCCCTGGTCGGTCTCCCCATAGCCATCAACGTAAGGAGGATAATAAAAACAGCCTTTGGTTTTGCCAGCTAAAAACAGCACCTGACATTCCCATACTCTCAGGAAGATGCCCACTCCAGAGCCGCAGGAGTAGGTGTGAGCTGTGCAGGCTCCTACATCCCACCCCTCCAGTTCAGTCTGGCAGCAGTAACTCTGGGAGCACAGCAGTGATCCACACACAAGGCACAGAGTTGGGGCTCTGCTCTTATCACTACCTGATTTGGGGCACGAGAAATTGAATGCTTGATTAATGAGGCTGCTGTAATCCTCTGGAAGGTCTATTAATTTGTTAGATTCTCTTGGATATCTTATAGCATCTCTTTCACCTTCTAGATATCTTCTAACTTCACTGTTACGACACTAACTTTCAATCAGTGAATTCATTATCTCACTATTTTCTTGAAAAGGGCACTTACATATGACCCAGAAATTTCACTCCTATGTATGTACCCAAAAGAATAAAAATCTATGATCACACAAATATTTGTACATAAATTTACATAGCAGCATTACTAACAATAGTCAAAAGGTGGAAACAATCCACATGTCTACTTGATGAATTTCAAAATGTGGTAGCCATACAATGGTTATCAGCCATAAAAAAGTAGTTAGAATGGCAATCATTACAAAATCTGGAGACAACAGATGGTGAGGAGGATGTGGAGAAACAGGAACACTTTTACACTGTGGGAGTGTAAATTAGTTTGATGGGAGCGTAAATTAGTTAAACCATTGTAGAAGACAGTGTGGCAATTCTTCAAGGACCTAGAAATAGAAATTCCACTTGACCCAGCAATCCCATTACTGGGTATATATCCAAAGGATTATAAATTTTTCTACTATAAGGACACATGCACACAAATGTTCATTGCAACACTGTTTACAATAGCAAAGACTTGGAACCAACCCAAATGCCCATCGATGATAGACCAGACAGGGAAAATGTGGCACATATACACCTTGAAATACTATGCAGCATAAAAAACGATCAGTTTGTGTCCTTTGTAGGGACATGGATGAACCTGGAAACCATCATTCTCAGCAAACTGACACAAGAACAGAAAATCAAACACTGCATGTTCTCACTCCCAGGCAGGTGTTGAACAATGAGAACACATGGGCACAGGGAGGGGAGCATCACACATTGGGGTCTGTTGGGGGAACTAGGGGAGGGACAGCGAGAGGTGGAGAGTTGGGGAGAGAGAACATGGGGAAAAATGCCAGATCCAGGTGATGGGGAGGAAGGCAGCAAATCACACTGCCATGTGTGTACCATGCAACAATCTTGCATGTTCTTCACATGTACCCCAAAATATAAAATGCAATTTTAAAAAAAGAAGAAGTAATGAAGCATCTACACTTCAGGAAGCAGGAAAACTGAATCTGGAAAAAAAGAATCACGACGATATTGAAAAACATGCTAAATCTAAGTTAGTACAGACTATAAAAATAACAATGATTATTAACTGGGTATGGGTGTATTCAAAACAACAAAGTAAAATATTATCTAGCTTAAAAAATAGAGGAAACCAAGTTAAAGCATTCCAGCATCTTTCTAAACCAGTAACAATAAAGACATAATGAAAACCCATTCAATCCAGCAGCAGACAGACAAAAACCAACGACAAGATATAATAGATAGAAAACATAAAAAATAAGGTGGCTAAGATAACTTCAAGTTATGTAATAATGTAAATAAGTTAAATTCACTTATTAACAGGCAGAAATTATCAGACTGCTTATAAAAATAATGCTCTTATTGATAAATGACACACAAAGTTTGAAAATAAAGGATGAAGAAAGCTGTAACAGACACCACATAAGAATGAAAGGAATCAAGAAGATTTATATGAGTCAAATAAGATACTCCCGGGGCCGGGCGTGGTGGCTCAAGCCTGTAATCCCAGCACTTTGGGAGGCCGAGGCGGGTGGATCACGAGGTCGAGAGATCAAGACCATCCTGGTCAACATTGTGAAACCCCATCTCTACTAAAAATACAAAAAATTAGCTGAGCATGGTGGCACGTGCCTGTAATCCCAGCTACTCAGGAGGCTGAGGCAGGAGAATTGCATGAACCCAGGCAGCGGAGGTTGCGGTGAGCCGAGATCACGCCATTGCACTCCAGCCTGGGTAACAAGAGCGAAACTCCATCTCAAAAAAAAAAAGTAAATTACTTTTTAAAACAACCATATCAATACTACGCCAGAAAAGCAGAGACATCACCAAAATCCACTATAGAGGCTACGCTTCATCCAAAGCTGTGAACCCTTATAAAAGCCTCAATGTCAACAGACTCTACTTAGCAGATATTATTATACTTATTATTATTAGAGGCTACTGTGTGGAAACATTAGTGTTACAGCACAGTGTGGATATTAGTGTTAGGACATGGTGTACATATTATATTGGTGTTGGAGAACAGTGCAGATATTACATTACATCAGGGAACCATGTGGATAGTATTACATTAGTATTAGAAGCAATGGTGTGGATATCAGATTAGCATTAGAATATGGTGTGAATATATTGGTGTTAGGGCACAGTATGGATATCATAGTAATGTTAGGGCATGCTGCGATTATTATATTAGAGGTCACTGTGAGAACATATCTTAGCAGCCACTGCGTCTGGATATTGACAATGATATCAGGGTGTAGTCTTAATGATGAGATTTGGGGATTTCATTTTTCTAGATGAATTTCTTCCTTTGCTGAGTACTCTAAAGCTCTCTTCTCTGCACTCAGGGCCATGGAAAGGAAGCTTTTTACTCAACAATGAACAAGACTAAGTTGACACAACCCTCGTGCTGCCCTGGCACCTCAGAGGGAAGTTGGTCAGGGGTGGGTTCATGCACCCTCTGGTGGCGCCAGAGCTCAGCATAGACACTCTTACTCAGTTTCTCAGCAGATGTTCACCCCCGCCTGGCTGTCCTGAAATACCTATAAAATTCAATATTCAGTTTATTCAATGTAATAATTTTGGAAACTCAAGCCAGAATGAATCCCACTGTAGCCATATCCTTCCCAAAAATAGTGATGGAAGACTTTGGAAGCCATGTAGAATGAAATGAATATATACACAAAATTAAAAAAACAAAAACCTACTCAAAATAGTCCAGAGGTGGTAATATGAAATACAAAACTATAAAAAATCTAAAAGAAAATCTAGATGACATTGGGTTTGGTGTTGAGTTTTAACACACAACATCAAATGCCAATTCATGAAAATATTGATAACAGACTTTATAAAGCTAAATATTCTACTGTGGAAAATTGTATTCAGAGAATAAAAAGACAAGACAGATGTGAGAAGATATTTACACAATACATAGGTGATTTTAAAACTGGTTAAATATCTGAACAGATATCCAACCACAGCAAATATACCAATAGTAGGCTGGGCATGGTGGATGCCCATCTCTACCAAAAATACAAAAATGACCCAGGCATGGTGGTGCATGCCTGTAATCCTAGCTGCTCGGGAGGCTGAGGCAAGACAATCGCTTGAACCTGGGAGGCGGAGGTTGTGGTGGGCCAAGGTCACACTATTCCTCTGCCCTACTGTATATGTAAAAATGCAGATTCACTGAACCAGACTAAATTGTATTCACTGGAAGGTTGATCAAGGATTCAAATGAATGCAACCTTTTGTTTTATCTACTTCTGACCTAGAAGCACCCCCACTTCCTACTTCTAGTTGTTCCTCCTCACTGAACCAAATGACTGTACATCTTACACATATTGATTGGTGTCTCCTGTCTCTCTAAAATGTATAAGAGCAAGCTCTACCCTGACCACCTTGGGCCCATGTTGTCAGGACCTCCTGAGGCTGTGTCATGGGCGTGTCCTTAACCTTGGCGAAATAAGCTTTCTACTTGACTGAGATCTGACTCAGATATTTTGGGATCAAAATCCACAGTCACCATGGTGTGACAGTTGACTACAGTATTCAGTACAGAGGTGTGCTATACAGGTTTGTAGCATGGGAGCAATAGGCTATACCATATAACTTATGTGTGGAGTGGGCTATACCATCTAGGATTTAAAAAGACACTCTATGGTGTTCAGACAAGGATGAAATCACCAAGGACAAATTTCTCAGAAAGAATTCACATCAATAGAAGATGCTTGAGTGTATTTTAAATGGTTAAAGCCTAGAAGAAAAAAAAAAGAAACTCAACTCCTGTTTTGGTTTAATAACAAAGCTTAATAGAGTTAACATATTTCATCTAATCTAAGATGCTAATGATTAACAAACATTATTTTATGCACCATCACAAATAGGTTGCCAATTAAACTGACTTTCTGAATAACAACAAAAATGTGAATCTACTGCTATTCATGCCAGTTAAGTAAAATGAAAATGAATTACGGTTTTGACATGTTAAAGCAAAACAGGAGGAAGCCGTTAGCCTGAGGTCTTGCAAAGCAAATGGAAACTGAATTGGAGGCTTTAAAACTGACTTTAAAACATGAGCAAACCAACCAGTCAATGACAATAAACCCAGCTGCTAGTTGGCTTTATGACTATTGATGCTGAGGGAACCATCCCCACAACAGGCAGTCGCCTAGCTGGAGCCAAGGAGAAACCTCACTTAGCTGCCACCACTAACAGCTCGAAGTCCCAAGCCCTGTTTTCCATTCTGGTGCTTCAGGTGTGATTCACGAATCATTCCTTTGCTTAAATAAACTAAATTTATTTTGCCTAAAATTCTCTAACCCCTAAATCCTAACGACTAACTGGTAACCCTAAACTTTAACCCTAACCCGTAGCCCTAATCCTCACCCAAAGCCCTAAGCATACATTGGTTTCTGCATTTGCACTGATAGGTCACTGTTGATGATTCAAACTGCTGTATGGCGGCCGCAGGAGCAGTGCGGACTTCACAGTCACGCTGCGGACGGAGGCCTTGCATTAGCATCACAGCTGTTTTCTACACGAGCACTGCAGGTGTTGTATTCGCATCTCGGATGTCACAGCTGCCTTAGGAACGCTCCATTGTGTTCCGAGGCTGCGGTGTACACCTCGCACTGCTGCCACGTGGCCTTGGCTCGGAAGAACCTCGGTGCGCAGGACTCCGAGGGGCTTTTGGGGTCCAAGTTTCCACACCAAGATCTTCCTACTAGTCTCTGACCCTAAGCAGTCAGGCTGCAAACAGGAAGGATTTTACTCACTGTGGACGCGGCCCAGAGTTGTCCCAAAGTGAGGCTGGGCCTGCTAGGTCTGTGCTGTGGAGAACGCAGCTCCGCCCTCACGGGCCCGCAGGTCTGCACTGAGGACGACGGAACTCCGCAGGCCGCCATGACGCAAGGCACGCCGGGACTGTGACGCCATCCGAAAAGGCGGCTCGGGCGCCCCCTGCTGGCGGCTGCCGGGCAGTGCGGGACCCTCTCGCTCCCGGTGATGTGCCCGCACCCTCTTCCGGCGACGAGGGCCACGGCAGGGCCCTCCCACAGTGAGACCCGAGCCCCAGGGTCTGTGCTGAGGAGGTCGCAGCTCCACCTCCAAGTTCCCCCAGGTCAACGCTGAGGAGAACACAACTCTGCAGACCGCGTGGGCGGCGATGATGCACCTCGGGGGGCAGAGCCTCAGGACTCTGAAAAGGCGGGCTTGGGCGCCCTCTCCTGGCGGCGGACCAATGCAGGGCCCTCTTGCTCACACTGCAGTGGCAACATGCTCCCTGCTGGCAACTAGGGCAATGCAGCATCCTCGGGCTCACTGAGCTAGGGGGCTGTGCATATGTACACAATGTGCGCCTATATGTACATGCATACATACTGTACATCTGTACATAATGTAAACATTATGTAACTGTGCACATACTGTACCTCTCTACCTAATGTGCACATTATGTACACGTGTATATAGAGTACATATGCACATATTATGTACATTATGTATACGTGAACATGTGTACATTACGTATATGTGTACATATTGCACATCCGTACATAATGTGCACATTATGTAAAAGTGTATATATTGTACAGCTGTACATAATGTACAAAATGTGCACACATATGTACACATGTACATATAGTACATGTGTACATTATATATATGGTTACATATTGTAATATCAAAATAAATTAAAAGTACATAATGTGTACAATCTGTATATTTACCATGATATTACATATTGTATATATATTATTGTAATTACATATATCATTGTGATATTAAAATAATGTATATATCATACACATGTGCATATAAATGTACATATTGTACAGATTATGTACATTTATTGTACAATATGTATTGTGTACACATATGTACATCACAGTAACGGTACATATGGTACATATTATATACATTTATTGTAATATCCCAATAAATGTACACATTATGAGTATATTCTGGGATATTATTTTTAGTATATTAGATAAAAATTATTCCTAATATCAGGGTGGGTCTACACCCATGTGTGTATATCTTGTGATACTATCCATCATATCCTAAGTAGGTATTACTCTCATGTGAAAGCAAGTGTACACTCTGTGACTGTTCCATTATCACAGGCAGTGTACAACGCTTCTGTGATGTAGTTACTAATATCCTGGGGACAGTACCCTGAATATCGCAGGAAACGTACACCACCACTTAATATTGTTTCTAACGCATCCAAAAACGGAGAGAATATTACTCCAAGTATCTCAGGAAGCACACAAACCCCCAGTGATATTGTTCCTAATAACTAAGGGATTACAGATAATAATACTCACAATGTGACTGAGGTTGTACACCCGTCCTGTGATGTTGTTCCTAATATCCAGGGAAGGAGAGGATGATGTTACTGCCCATAGGGAAATACTCTCAGTATGGCAAGAGGTGTACATCAAGCTCTAATATGGTCACTAATGTCCACAAAAAAAAAACCACAATTATACTGAATTAAACATTGCAAGGGGTGAAAACCCCCTGTGCTTTCAATCCTAATGTCAAGGAAGATAAGGATGACATTTTTGTCAATATCAAAGAGATGTAACTAGAACTAGTGTTATTGTGCTTAATATAAAAAAAAAAACAGAATAACATTATGATCTCCCTATGATATGGTTCTGAGTATCATATTACACAACATTTTCAAAACAGATGGTCCCTAGGAGCCAGGGTGGGCTGGGGGGCTGCTATAGGCACTCTGGATGGGGCTGTGGGCACAGCCCCCTAGCCAGGAGGTCCCTAATAGCCAGGGTGGGCCGGGGGCTGCTATGGGCCCTCTGGCAAGGGGTGTGGGCACAGCCTCCTAGCCAGGGGATCCCTAGTAGCCAGGGTGGGCCAGGGGCTGTGTGTGGGCACAGCCTTCTAGCCAAGGAGTCCCTAGCAGCCAGGGTGCCCTGGGGGGCTGCTACAGTTTTAGCTGTGTATTTTGAAAAAGTTGTCTCTAAGTGCTATAGCTGATGAAATTAGAATGAGTGATCTGTGTCTACTTGAGTTGAGCTTTCTTTTAGTAATAAAGGATTAAGTTCTATTTGAATTCTTTAGAACTGACTCTCATTCTTGTCAATCAACTGTGAATTTTCTGTGTTAATTTCTAGCAGAGGTAATAGAGTTAATCCAAAACCATAGGTGTATTAAAGTCCAGATTGACAAGTATACTCAACAAACCAGGCACTGAGCTGGAAGAGGGATCTTTTCCCAGTGGGCCTTAAGGCCCACATAAATCCCTGTGCAGAAATCGAGAAACAGAGACAGAAAGGGACTCGCCTAAGGCTTGTCACTTGAAAGTGAGTGCCTGACTGACTGGCAGAGGGCTGGAAATCAAATCCAAATCTCCTGACTTCTAATTTCAAAGGGTGCACTGCCTCCCCAAGGCCCAGTTTCACAGGTAAATAGCTTAACAAGGGCTTTACTGGATTGAAGTCAACATTAAAAGACATCGGAACAGTCTTTGGCCCCTTGTCTCTAACGAGAATTTGCCCAGGTAATATTTTAACACTGGGTCTAACCTGAGAGATCTGGACTTTCAGCCTGAAACTCTTGAAAAGGATTGATTAACTTAGGAGTTCCTGCTACAAAGTAAGAGTCAAGAACCATTTTCAGCAAAGGTGAGCTGACCTCAGTGGTCAATAGGAAATGAGCTAGTTTCAATCACCACCCTCTCACTAATCATCAAGATAAAATTTCTTAAAACACACATGTATTGTGTTTTTCGGAGGGCTGGGGGTTATCCAAGATTCTGAGTAACATGCTACCACAGGAAGGAGATGCTGTTCACGCCTGAAGACAGACAGACAGACACACACACACAGTCTGAACACACAACTGGTAGTGTCCAGCCAGATACTTAGCAGTATGAGGAGGGCTTTGAAGTCAACCATGCTCCAAAGGAAGAGACACCTTTCCCTAATTCACACGTCCATTCTCCCTCCTTCTCCCCCAATGCTGCCTCCTCCTAAAGCCCACGCATTACTAGAACAAAATTAGGCAGGGCTATCGGGTTAAAGCATTGTCAATGATGCTCTCATTAAAAATAACAGCACAGTCAAATGGAGAGCATGCTTGCATATAAAATGTGATTAATTCTTTCAGACATGGTTCATGATGACTGGGACCACGCCTCCAGGGAGAAGCTCTGCTCTGCAGCCATCCAAGCTGTGTGCCTGGCCACCTCCTAAAGTGCTTCACACTCTCATTTCACCCTTAGAGGCAGACAAGAGGACTGCAAAGGACTCATGTGTCTCTTGTGCTCTCTGAAAAAGACTCCCATTTCTCCTGGGGACCAAAAGGAACAAAAGTTGCTTTTTCTTTGTAGAGCACACAACTTTTTCAAAATACACAGCTAAAACTGTCCTTGCTTTAAGTGCTATAGCCCTAGCCCTAGCCCTAGCCCTAGCCCTAAACCTAACCCTAATCCCGAACCCGAACCCTAACCCTAACCCTAACCCTAACCCTAACCCTAACCCTAACCCTATTTTGAAATTGACTTTTCTGGAAACAACTTGTTTGGCCTTGTCTGTAATCGACTTTTCTGGAATCGACTTGCCTGGCCTTTTCTCAAATCGACATTTCTGAAATCGACTTGCCTGGCCTTGTCTCAAATCGACTTTTCTGGAATCAACTTATTTGGCCTTGTTTGAAATAGATTTTTTCTGAAATTGACTTGCGTGAAATCGATTTTTCTGAAATCAATTTGTTTGGCCTTGCCTGAAACATATTTTCCTGGATTCGACTTGCCTTTCCTTTTTTTGGAATCGACTTGCCTTGCCTTTTCTCAAATCGACTTTTCTGGAATCGACCTGCCTTGTCTGCAATTAATTTTTCTGGAATCTACTTGTCTGGTCTGAAATCAACTTTTCTGGAATCCACTTTCCTTGCCTGAAATCTATTTTCCTGCATTCGACTTGCCTTGCCTTCTTTGGAATCGACTTTTCTGGAATCGACTTGTCTGGTCTGAAATCCACTTTTCTGGAATCCACTTGTCTGGGCTGAAATCGACTTTTCCAGAATCCACTTGTTTGGCCTTGCATGAAATCGATTTTTCTGGAATGGACTTGCCTGGCCTGTTCTCAAATTGACTTCTCGGGAATTAACTTGTCTGGTCTGAAATCAATTTTTCTGAAATCGACTTGCTTGGCCTTGTCCGAATCGATTTTTCTGGAATCAACTTGTTTGGCCTTGCCTGAAATCTATTTTCCTGGATTCAACTTGCCTTGCCTTTTTTGAAATCGACTTTTCTGGAATCGACCTGCCTAGCCTAAAATTGATTTTTTTGGAATCGACTTGTTTGGCCTTGCCTGAAATCAATTTCTCTGGAATTGATGTGCCTTGTCTGAAATCGACTTTTCTGAAATCGACGTGCCTGGCCTTGCCTGAAATCCATTATCCTAAAGCACTTAAAGCGGGGACCATTTTAGCTGTGTATTCTTAAAAACAGCCGGGCACGGTGGCTCAAGCCTGTAATCCCAGCACTTTGGGAGGCTGAGGCTGGTGGATCACGAGGTCGAGAGATCGAGACCATCCTGGTCAACATGGTGAAACCCCGTCTCTACTAAAAATACAAAAAATTAGCTGGGCATGGAGGCACGTGCCTGTAATCCCAGCTACTCAGGAGGCTGAGGCAGGAGAATTGCCTCAACCCAGGGGGCGGAGGTTGCGGTGAGTCGAGATCGTGCCATTGCACTCCAGCCTGGGTAACAAGAGTGAAACTCCATCTCAAAAAAAAACAAAAAACAAAAAAAAAAAAACTTGTCTAGCACTTAAAGCACGGACAGTTTAAGCTGTGTATTTTCAAAAAGTTGTCTCTAAGTGCCATAGCTCATGAAGTCAAAATGAGTGATCTGTGTCCCCTTGAGTTGAGCATTCTTTTAGTAATAAAGGATTAAGTTATATTTGAATTTTTTTTTTTTTTTTTTTGAGACAGAGTTTCGCTCTTGTTACCAAGGCTGGAGTGCAATGGCGCGATCTCGGCTCATCACAACCTGGGCCTCCTGGGTTCAGGCAATTCTTCTGCCTCAGCCTCCTGAGTAGCTGGGATTACAGGCACGTGCCACCATGCCCAGCTAATTTTTTGTATTTTTAGTAGAGACGGGCTTTCACCATGTTGACCAGGATGGTCTCAATCTCTCGACCTCGTGATCCACTCGCCTCAGAAGCTGAGACAGACAGATCACCTGAGGTTAGGAGTTCTAGACCAGCTTGGCCAATATGAAAAAACCCCATCTCTACTAAAAATACAAAAATTACCCGGGCCTGCTAGCATGCACATGGAATCCTAGCTACTTGGGAGGCTGAGGCAGGAGAACTGCTTGAACCCAAAAGGTGGAGGCTGTAGTAAGCTGATATTGAGCCACTGCACACCAGCCTGGCTGAAACGGCAAGATTCTATCTGGAAAAGAAAAAAAGAAAAAAAACCAAAATGTCTGGGAGTGGCAGGGTGTAGTGGCTCACTCCTGTAATCCCAGCAATTTGGGAGGCTGAGGCGAGCAGAGCACCTGACGTTAGCAGTTCAAGACCAGCCTGACCCACATGAAGAACACCTGTCTCTATGGAAAATACAAAAATTAGCTGGGCATAGTGGCATGTGCCTGTAATCCCAGCTCCTCAGCTGGATGAGGTAGGAAGATCACTTCAACCTGGGAGGTGAAGTTTGCAGTGAGCCGAGGTGGTGCTACTGCACTCCAGCCTGGGTGACAGAGAAAGACTCGGTCTCAAAAAAAAAAAAAATTCAAATAATTTCACACTAGAATAGTTATACTAAAAAACAAACAAAAAAAAAAAGAGTTGACAAAGATGTGCAGAAACTTGAACCCATAAACACTGCTTCTGACAATATTAAACGGTCCAGCCTATGTGTAAAATCATTTGGTGTTTCTTTAAACACGTGCAAATAGATTTGCCATATGACTCAATGATTCCATTCCTCGGCATATACTGTAAAGAACTGAAGACAGGTGTTCAAACAAAAACTTGTATGCTCTTTAAGTGTGTCAAGGTGATAAATATGCAGGAAAGTCTGGGGAACAGTGCCAGGAAAAGAAAACTGGATCAGAACAATGAAAAAACACATCATACTCCAAGGTGGTGCAGAAGGTAAAAGTGAAATGAGTTTGTAGACTGAATTATCATGTAGTAACCATGCTGATTTCCTGATCTAGGGGTTATGTGGTGGTTACCTGGGAGAGTGTACTTTGGGCAAAATATACTGAAGTATTTTCTGGGATATTGTAAATCTGGTACAGCAACAACTGCTGCAAATCTAAGAGAAGAAAGAGGTTATACTTTGTACTGCTATTGGAAGATTCCCAGAAGTATGACATTATTGGAAAGCAAACTACTTTTTAGAACAACCATATCAATACCATGCCAGGAAAGCAAAGACCTCATCAAAATCCATTATAGAGGCTATAGTTCAACCAAAGCTGTGAAATCCTTATAGAAGTCTCCATGTCAACAGAGTTCACTTAGTAGATACTACTGTATTTACTAGTATTAGAAGCTACTGTGTGGATATATTAGTGTTATGGCATGATGTGGATATTAGTGTTAGGACATGGTGTGAATATTATACTGGTGTTAGGGCACGGTGTGATTACTATATTACAGACCACTGTGAGAATACTTATTAGCAGCCACTGTGTCTTGGACACTGACAAGATCAGAGTGTAGTCAAAACAGTGGATGTGAGGGTTTCCCCTGTCTAACTGAATTCCTTCCTCTGCTGAGTACTCTCTAAAGACTCTCTCCTCTGCACTCAGGGCTTTGGACAGGAAGTTTGTTACTCACCAATGAACAACACCAAGTTGACACGACCTTCATGCTGCCCTGAGGAAGATAAAGCTCCTTGCCGCTTCTGGCACCTCAGAGGGAAGTTGGTCAGGGGTGGGTTCGTGCACCCTCTGGTGATGCCAGAGCTCAGTGCAGACACTCTTGCTCAGTTTCTAGGTGGACATGCAACCCCGCCTGGCTGTCCTGAAATACCTATAAAATTCAATATTGAGTTTATGCAATGTAATAATTTTAGAAATTCAAACCAAAATGAAGCCCACTGTACCCATTCCTTCCCGAAGATGGTGATGGAAGACGTTGGAAGCCATGTAGAATAAAATGAATAAATACACAAATTAAGAAAAACAAAAACCTACTCAAAATAGTCCAGAGACGGTAATTTTAAATGCAAAACTATAAAAAATCTAAAAGAAAATCTATATGACCTTGAGTTTGGTGTTGACTTGTAACAAAAAACATCAAATGCCAATTCATGAAAATGTTGATAACACAGACTTTATAAAACTAAGTATTCTACTGTGCAAAACTGTATTCAGAGAACAAAAAGACAAGTGAGATGTGAGAAGATAATTACAAAACACATACGTGATTTTAAAACTGGGTAAATATCTGAACAGATACCTAACAAAAGCAAATATACTGATAGTAGGCTGGGCATGGTGGCTCATGCCTGTCATCCCACAACTTTCGAAGGCTTAGACGGGTAAATAATCTGAGGTCAGGAGTTCCAGACCAGCCTGGCCAACATGGCGAAACCCCATCTCTACTAAAAATACAAAAATTAGCCAAGCGTGCTGGTGGGCACCTGTAATCCCAGCTACTTGGGAGAGTGAAGCAGGAGAATCACTTAAACATGGGAGGTAGAGGGTGTAATGAGCCAGTATCATGCCATTGCACTCCAACCTAGGTTACAGAGCAAGAAAGACTCCATCTCAAAAAATAAAAAAATTGTTAATAACGTATCTGACACATGTTGATATGTTAATACGAGGGGAAACTAGTTTGGGTCTACACAGAAAATTTGCATTTTCCTCCCAATTTCAGTGTGAATCTAAAACCAATTTAAAATAAAACCTTTATTTAAAAATTATAAATTTTTTAAAATATCTGCTTACTTATTTGTACTAATAATAAGTAGTAATTGACACTAACTACTAGTTTTCAAAACAAGGGCATTCATGATGCTGCAAAGTAATTTATGCAAACATATATAATTTCAATGAAATGCCTATTTTACAAGATTTATGTTAAAATAACACATACATGATAACATATTTATCATATCTTTTTTCTTGTGGTGTGGTTCACTCTCTAGGAAATCTGGTCACCTTAGAACCAAGGAAAGAATTCAGATTTTGGAGACTATTTCAATTTACAGCAGGACGTTTTCAAAAATATAACTTTTTTAAAAAAATTAAAATAGCAATTCATTGTGACTGAATCACTTATTATAATGAATGCTTGTCTTTGTTTTGTTTCCCAGCATTCCTTTTAGCTACAATATAACAAAAGCAAATATTTGCCATTGGAAAAAATATTCAAAGGAAGACTGTAAAGGGAATTTGTGACCACAATTATTCAATGTTTCATGACGATGCTTTCTAATACTGAAAAGTTTAAAGGGATAGTCAAAGTTATTCCCCCAAAGATGCTTTGAAGAAATCGATGCAACTAGAGAAACAAAAGTGGCAGGACAATCAATGTGACTTTAGATGTCACTGTGTCTCGTGAGAAAAAGTAATTTACCTTTAGAGGATCGCTAAGAATTACTGGAAGCCCAGACTCTGGAATGTATCTAAATTTAGTTGTCAATATCACTAGCAATGAATGTGATAAAAAGGGATCTCTGTTTTATTTGTGTAATACAATACCAACGCAGTATTTAACGCTCCAAGGAAAACAAGTTATACCTGAAATACAGTTGACAATATCAGAATCAAAATAAGCTTCCTGACCAGGCATGGTGGCTCATGCCTGTAATCCCAAGACTTTGAGAGGCCAAAGCAGGTGGATCACCAGAGATCGGGAGCTCAAGACCCACCTGACAAACACGGAGAAACCCCATCTCTACTAAAAATGCAAAAATTACCCAGGCTTGGTGGTGCATGCCTGTAATCCCAGCTATTGGGGAGGATGTGGCAAGACAATCGCTTAAACCAGGGAGGAGGCGGGTGTGCTGGGCCAAGATCACACCATTCCTCTGCCCTACTGTCTATGTAAAAATGCAACTTAACTGAACCAGACTAAATTGTATTCAGTGGAAGGCTGATCAAAAAATTCAGAAGAATGCAACTTTTGTTTTTACTTCTGACCTAAAACTATCCCCCACCCCGCCTTCCTACTTCTAGTTGTTCCACCTCACTGAACCAAATGACTTTACATCTTAGACATATTGATTGGTGTCTCCTGTCTCTCTAAAATATATAAAAGCAAGCTCTACCCTGACCACCTTGGGCCTATGTTGTCAGGACCTCCTGAGGCTGTGTCATGAGCATGTCCTTAACCTTGGCTAAATAAGCTTTCTACTTGACTGAGACCTGACTCAGATATTTTGGGATCACAATCCACAATCACCATGGTGTGACATTAGACTACAGCATTCAGTACAGAGATGAGCTATACAAGTATGGTATGTAGCCTGAAATCAAGAAGCTATACTATATCACTTACGTGTGAAGGGGGCTACACCATCCAGGTTTTATAAGGACACTCGATGGTGTTTGCACAAAGATGAAATCACTAAGGACACATTTCTCAGACAGTATCCACATTGTTAGGAGATGCTTGAGTGTATTTTAATTGGTTAACGCCTAGGAGAAAAAAAAAGCAACTGAACTCCTGTTATGGTTTAATAACAAAGCTTAATAGAGTTAACATATTTCATCTAATCTAAGATGCTAATAATTAACAAACATTATTTTATGCAACATCACAAATAGGCTGCCAATTAAACTGACTTTCTGAATGACAACAAAAATGTGAACTTACTTTTCTAATGCCAGGAAAATAAAATGAAAATGAATTATGGTTTTGATATGTTAAAGCAAAAAAGGAGGAAGCCGTTAGCCTGAGGTCTTGCCTAAGCAAACGGAAACCGAACTTCGAGGCATGCAAACTGACTTAAAAACATGAATAAACCAATTAGTTAATGACAAAAGCCCAGCTGCCAGCTGGCTGTATGACTATTTACACTGAGGGAACCATCCCCACAACCGGCGGTCGCCCAGCTGGAGCCCATGAGAAACCTCACTCAGCTGCCACCGCTAAGAGCTCGAAGCCCCAAGCCCTGTTTTCCGTTCTGGTGCTTCAGGCATGATTCATGCGTCATTCCTTCCTTCAAGTTTGCCTAAAATTTTTCTAACCCCTGTATCCTAACCCCTAACTGGTAACCCCGAACTCTAACCCTATCCGCTAGCCCTAATCCTCACCCTAAACCCTAACCAGACGTTAGTTTCTACGTTTGCACTGATATGTCCGTGCTGAGTATTGAAACTGCGGTACTGGCAGGGCCGCATGAATGGTGCGGATTTTATAGTAACATGTTTGGACTGAGGCCTTGCATCAGCATTAGGTGTTTCCTACCTGAGCACTGGGCTTATTGTATCCGTATTTCAGAGGCCATATCTGCCTCAGGAACGCTCTATTTGTCTTCTGAGGCTGCTGGGTGCACCTCACACTGCAGCCGCCTGGCCTTGGGCAGGAGAACCCAGGTGCGCAGGGTTCAGAGGGGCTTTTCATGTCCAGTTTCCCACACAGAGCTCTTCGTACTAGTCTCTGACCCTCAGCAGTCAGGAATGCAAAGAGGAAGGATTTTACTCACCCTGGACACGGCCCAGAGTTGTCCCAAACCGAGGCTGTGCCCGCTAAGTCTGTGCCGTGGAGAACGCAGCTCCGCAGATTGCCCTGACGCGATGCACGCCGGCGCCCTGATGCCCACTGAAAAGGCACGCTCGGGCGCCCCCTGCTGGTGGCCAGGCGGTGGGGGCCCTCTTGCTCATGGTCCTGTGTCTGCACCCCCCTGATGGCAGCTGCGGCCACCGCAAGCCCCTCTTGCAGTAAGAACCCCGCCCCAAGGTCTGTGCTGAGGAGGACGCAGGTCCACCCTCACAATGCCCCCCAGTTCTGTAAGGAGGAGAACGCATCTCTGCAGACCGCTGTGACTCAATGCACGCTGGTGGTGTGACAGGATGCACACCGGTGGAGGAGCCTCAAGAATCTGAAAGGTGGGTGTGGGGACCCTTACTGGCGGCCTGCACTGCAGAGTCCTCTTGCTCACGATGCTGTGCCCACGCCCCCTTCTGGCTAGGTCCACTGCAGGGCCCTCTGACAGTGTGGTGACCGGCATCACCTGCTGGCAGCTGGAGCCCTGCAGGGCCCTCTTGCTCAGTGTAGTGGCAATATGCCCGCTGCTGGCAAACAGGGCAGTTCTACATCCTCTTGCTCACGGTGTGGTGCCTGTGCTGCTGGGCACTCTTACTCTCGGTGGAGTGGGGTCACGCCCCCTGCTGGCCGCTGGGGCACTGCAAGACCCTCTTGCCCATAGCGTCCTGGCAACACTCCCGCGATGGGAACTAGGGCACTGCAGGGTTCTCTTGCTCATGGTGTGGTATTCGCTGGGATTACAAGCGTGTGCCACCATGCCTGGCTAATATTGTATTTTTAGTACAGACAGGATTTCTCCATGTTGGCCAGGCTGGTCTCGAACTCCCAACCTCAGGTAATATGCCCGCCTCAGCCTCCCAAAGTGTGCGGATTATAGCATGAGCCACCTAGCTCGGCCTAATTTTTTGATTTGTCATAGAGACGGGGTTTTGCCATGTTACCTATGCTGCGGGGTTTCCTTCTGATGAGATGAAAATATTCTGGAATTAGGTAGAGGAGATGGCTGTACAGCATTGTGAATGTACTAAAAATGAACTGTACACATTAAAATGGAAGAAATGGTGACTTATACAAATTTTATTTTGATTTATTTATTTATTTATTCTGGTCTGACATTACCCTAGGCTTGTCAGTCAATATTTTGATTTTTTTAAAAAGGACAACGATGAGTTGAAACGTTTAAGGACCTATCAGTAGAAATGGTAAGAAGACAGCGCATGGCTGGGTGTGGAGGCTCACGCCTGTAATCCTAGCACTTTGGGAGGCCAAGGTGGGTGGATCACCTGCAGTCAGGAATTCAAGACCAGCCTGGCCACCATGGTGAAACCCCATCTTTAAAAAGAAAAAAAAAAAAAAAGACAGTGCAGAAGAGGGCAGGGCTGAGACTCAAGGGAGTCAAGGGAGACAGCACACTCCCCGCGGCCTCCTGCTGTCTGTGGGGCGCCTGGAGCCCTGAGGCCCCGCTCCTGCCTGACCCCCTGCCTGCTGGCTGCTAACCATCTGGCTTCTGCGGCTTCTTCAGCTCCCACTGCCCTCAGAGTGAAGGCTGCTCGTCCACACTCACCTGGCCTTGGTGACGTCAGCAGCGTTTCCCCTGCACACGCTCTGCAGCTGCACGTAGACCGAGCAGTTGACCCAGCTCCACTCGGGGTCACAGATGGCCAGGAAGTTGGGGTGCAGGTGGCCGATCGTGTACTTGGCCAGGTCCGTCAGAGACTGGCTCACAGCCGCCCCGAAGAGGAAGGTCCCCAGCACCTTGTACACGGCAGCCACATAATTATTGAAGTCAGAGCAGGAATAGAGCCGGTCTGTGGGCACCAGGTAGGCTTCTCCCACTGAGACCTGCGTGTGGGGCAGCCGCGGTGACCAGAGGGGGTCCTGGTCAGCCCATGGGCCCTTAGTGGGCCTCAGTCCTCCCCACGGGCCTCCCCAAGGCTGCTGCAGAGCTGGAGACTCTAAAGGTGCCCTAGCTGGGCTTGGTGGCTCACGCCTGCCAGCCCAGCACTGTGGGAGGCTGAGGCGGGAGGATCACCTGAGGTCGGGCATTCAAGACCAGCCTGACCAACATGGTGAAACCTGTCTCTACTAAAAATACAAAAATTAGCATGCCTGTAGTCCCAGCTACTGGGGAGACTGAGGCAAGAGAATCACTTGAACCCAGGAGGCGGAGGTTACAGTGAGCGGAGATCCTGCCATTGCACTCCAGCCTGGGCAACAAGAGCAAAACTCCATCTCAAAAGACAAAAGGGGGTTCCTATTTTGTTGTTGTTGTTGTTGTTGTTGTTTGTTTTTTGTGTTTTTTTGTGTGTGTTTTATTTTATTTTATTTTATTTTTTTGAGATGGAGTTTCGCTCTTGTTACCCAGGCTGGAGTGCAATGGCACGATCTCGGCTCACCGCAACCTCCGCCTCCTGGGTTCAGGCAATTCTCCTGCCTCAGCCTCCTGAGTAGCTGGGATTACAGGCCCGCACCAACATGCCCAGCTAATTTTTTGTGTTTTTAGTAGAGACGGGGTTTCACCATGTTGACCAGGATGGTCTCGATCTCTCGACCTATTGATCCACCCGCCTCGGCCTCCCAAAGTGCTGGGATTACAGGCTTGAGCCACCGCGCCCGGCCAAAAGGGGGTTACTATTACCCACAAGTACCACTCGGGGCAAGGCTGTGTCCCCCAGCCCCCCACAGACCTCCAGGCCACCCCCATCAGGAACCCAGGGTTAGGCTGTACCCCATCCCGCCCCCTCCCTGTCCCTCTGAATCCCTCCTGTCTTACAAGAATGACGGTGGCTGTGATGGTGACCCCGGCCATGAGCCCAAGGGTGATGGTGTCTGGACGGTAGGGGTACCGGATGGAGTCATCCCCACAGTAAAATCCTCGGTTATACGGGGTGTTCACCAGCGACAGGACAGCGAAGGACAGGGAGGCTGGAGGGGGAGAAGGGCCTGGGAGCTGTGAAGTTCCCAAACCAGCTGGGCCATGGGGCCCCCACACCCACCTTGGCCTCGAGGCCTGCTCCCACCAACAAGGAAGAGCTTTTCTCACAGCACGTGGGAGGCCCAAGCGACACTCCTTTCCTATCACCCTCAGATGAGGAAGAACTCCCCAGGCCCTCTTCCCCTCACACCCTCCCTCTGCTCCTTGAAAAAACCGGGCAAGGCCAGGCGCGATGGCTCAAGCCTGTAATCCCAGCACTTTGGGAGGCCGAGGTGGGTGGATCACGAGGTCAAGAGATCGAGACCATCCTGGTCAACATGGTGAAACCCCATCTCTACTAAAAACACACAAAAAAATTAGCTGGGCATGGTGGTGCATGCCTGTAATCCCAGCTACTCAGCAGGCTGAGGCAGGAGAATTGCCTGAACTCAGGAGGCGGAGGTTACAGTGAGCGGAGACCCTGCCATTGCACTCCAGCCTGCGGAACAAGAGCAAAACTCCATCTCAAAAAAAAAAAAGAAAAAGAAAAACCCAGGCAAACACTCACCTCTGGGCCTTTGCACAGGGACTTCTCTCTGCCCAAAATATCTTATTTTTATTTTTAAAAGTAGAGACAAGGGTCTGATGCTGACCAGACCGGACACAAACTCCCAGGCTAGAGCGACCCCCCAGCCTCAGCCTCCCAAATTGCTGAGATTACAGGTGTGAGACAACGTGCCGGGCACCAAAGTGACTCCCACTTCCACTCAGTTTCATCTCCCCTCCCGGCTGTCCCTACCAGCATCCCTCTCACAAAAAGAAAGGTCTGTTTAGCCGTGCGTGGTGGCGTGTGCCTGTAATCCAGCTACTTGGGAGGCTGAGGCAGAAAAATTGCTTGAAACCGGGATCGTGCCACTACACTCCAGCCTGGCAACAGAGCGAGACTCTGTCTCAATTTATTAAAAGAAAATAAATAAATAAATAAATAAATAAATAAATAAATAAAAATAAAAGGGAAGGTCTGCTCTTTCTCCCTGTTGCCCCATGTGGAATTACGCAGTCACCTGTGGGACACTGGACTTAATCTCCCCGCCTCCACCCGCCAGCACCAGGAGGGGCCTATTGTATTCAGGACAGAGACCCTGGAGGCTGCTCAGAGCCTGGCCAGCGCAGATGTTTAATAAACATCTGTTAAAACAGGCAGGACTTATTTCAACCTAAGAGCTGGCCAGAGAAGTCAGGAAAAGGCAAAAGCAGGGGCACAGCAGAGGTGCCTTCCTGCTCGCCCCTGCCCACCACTGACCCTCATGCCAGGGCACATGCCAGCCACACGGTAACTCAGGGACGAAAGGCACATTCTTCTCAATTCCACACTTGCGGAAGGTGTCACATAGCACTGGGGCTCCCGGGGCCCTGCTGAGCTGAGGGTGGCCAGGGAAGCCGGAGTCAGCTACAGAGGGCAGGGCCCGGGGCAGCTCCCTGTTCCACACGGCAGGTGCACAACAAAAGCGCAGGGTGTCTACCCCAGAGAATAACGAAGGCAGGGCGTCTTTGGCCCAGCAGGGCAAGGACAAAAAAGGGTGGCTCTTCCGAATTCTGAGAGTCTGAGGAGGGGCAGGGAGCCTCACACTCCTCCCTGCATGCCAGCTGCAAGGGTCCTAGGACAAGGCACGCCTTCGATGCTGGCTGAGTCTGGGGAAATAAAGCAGTGAAGACAGCAGAGGTCTGCCTCACAGGGCAGAAAAGGCGGAGGGAATGCAGAACAGAACGGGCAGCGCAGGGGCCCGGAGCCGGGACGGTGCCTGGAGAGGCGAGCGCTGGGGCAGAGCGGGATGCGCTGTAAGAGCCCGGCTTCTGCTGGGGCGCAGGGGTGGCTGGCACCACTGTAAGTGAGGGCAGAGACCAGGGAGGAGGCTCCTGCAGTTGCCGGCAGTGGACGGTCGGGGTCACAGGACTCCAGCAGCTCCCCGCGGCTCTCAGCAGGCGGAGGCTCACACCGGTTGGCCTCCGTTTCCGACCTCCCTGCCCCAGTAACTCCAACTAAAGACTCAGACACCCCCATGACAACCGGCCCTGGGCTTCCCTCTGCCTGGAAAGCTCACCCTGGGGTCCCCGGAACAGGCACCTTCTCTTCCTTTGACACCGGGGAGCCTTCCCGCCCTCACGCTGCCCCCACAGCCCCGTCTGGAACCTGTGGACTGCACCGTGACGGGCGGCAGCTTCCAGATGGAGGTGCCCTCGGCCTGGCCGCCACCCCTGGCACGCAGCAGCCACACCCAACCCCACCCCGGCGGCACCTCCCGGCTGTGCGGCCTCCAGCAGGCGACTCCGCGCGGCTGCCCCTCCCTCACAGGCCGTTTAGGGAACCGTTTCGGTTATCTGCATGCTGCTGAGCGCCTGGCTGCCAGAAAGTGCCACACACGTTTAAGTAACTGACAGCACAGCTGCTCAGGACATGGCACCCAGGGCTGGCAGACACCCCACGGGACATGGCACCCAG
The DNA here is from genome assembly GCF_048565385.1 of Saimiri boliviensis. Classification (NCBI taxonomy): domain Eukaryota; kingdom Metazoa; phylum Chordata; class Mammalia; order Primates; family Cebidae; genus Saimiri; species Saimiri boliviensis. The sequence continues at coordinate 180,999,784 of NC_133451.1, read as the reverse complement.
GGCTGGCAGACACTCCATGGGACATGGCGCCCAGGGCTGGCAGACACCCCACTGGACATGGCACCCAGGGCTGGCAGACACCCCACAGGACATGGCGCCCAGGGCTGGCAGACATCCCACGGGACATGGCACCCAGGGCTGGCAGACACCCCACAGGACATGGCGCCCAGGGCTGGCAGACATCCCACGGGACATGGCACCCAGGGCTGGCAGACACCCCACAGGACATGGCGCTCAGGGCTGGCAGACACCCCACTGGACATGGCACCCAGGGCTGGCAGACATCCCACGGGACATGGCACCCAGGGCTGGCAGACACCCCACAGGACATGGCGCTCAGGGCTGGCAGACACCCCACGGGACATGGCGCCCAGGGCTGGCAGACACCCCACGGGACATGGCACCCAGGGCTGGCAGACATCGCACGGGACATGGCGCCCAGGGCTGGCAGACACCCCACTGGACATGGCACCCAGGGCTGGCAGACACCCCACGGGGACTTCATGCTGTCCCCTGGCACCCCTAACGAGGGTCTACTTCGGAGTTCAGAGGGCTTGGCCAGAGAACCAGGAAACGCGCTGGGGAGGAGCGCACCCCCGCCCCCGCGGTGACAGAACTGCGGGGGGCCATTGTCCCTTCAGCCACAGAGCAAACACTCGGCCTTCGTTTCCGGGACCCTGGCAGAGGCCTCGGGGCGCTGCTTCCCCCACCTGGCCCAATAACCCGCAGGACAGGTTTCGGTCTCCCGAGGTCCCGAAGCCTGGGACTCAGCTTTTCTATCCAAGTGACTCCCCCGCCCGCGGTGCAGGGGTTCGAATCCCACCGACGCGCTGGGCCTATGCCTATCTATTTATTATTATTACTTTTGAGACGGAGTTTCCTTCTCGTTGTCCATGCTGGAGTGCAATCTCAGCTCACTGCAACCTCTGCTTCCCAGGTTGAAGCAATTCTTCTGCCTCAGCCTCCCAAGTAGCTGCGATTACAGGCACATGCCACCATGCTTGTCCAATTTTGTATTTTTAGTAGAGGTGGGGTTTCTGCACATTGGTCAGGCTGGTCTTGAACTCCTGACCTCAGGCGATCCACCCGCCTCAGCCTCCCAAAGTGCTGGGATTACAGGCATGAGCCACCTCACCTGTGCACTATGCCTATCTCATTGTATTTCTAAAAGGAGAAGGAAAAGAAATAATTGCATTTCCATCCTCACAGTAACTCCATAAAGGAGATAATATCATTTACCTTTTACAAATGTGAAACAAAAGCTCCAGCTTTTTTTTTTTCTGAGACAGCGTCTCACTTTGAAGCCCAAACTTGAGTGCAGTGGCATGACCTTGGCTCACTGCAGTCTTTTCCTCCGGGACTCAAGTGGTCCTCCCACTTTAGCCTCCTGAGTAGCTGGGACTACAGGGGGACACTGCCACACCTGGAAAAATGTTTGAAATTTTTTGTAGAGATGGGGTCTTGCTATGTTGCCCAGGCTGCTCTCAAACTCCTGGGCTCAAGCAATCCTCCCACATCGACCTCCCAAGGTGCCGAGATTACAGGCATGGTGGCTCCAGCTTTTATTTTTTCCCAAGGCCACATTAAGTTGTTAGCAGCTGAGTCAAAAGAGTCCTGGGGTCTGCTGACTCCTACTTCAGTGTTTCTTCAGCTAGACTACAGCCACTGTCATTCCTGGAAGCTGTCTGACAGTGAACTGAGATGGATTATTTGGGTGTGTAGCACAAACAAAGGAACATCTCTTAGGAGACTGAACCCTGAAGTTCTGATGGGGCCAGCATGTATTCTGGGGAAAGGTTCCATAGCTCCCATCCATGACCAGTAAATAGGAATTAGGTACCAGGCGTGGTGGCTCAAGCCTGGAATCCCAGCACGTAGTTGTTGAAGTCGGAGTGGGAATAGAGCCGGTCCCTGTGCACCAGGTAGGTTTTTCCGGCCGAGACCTGGGCATGGGGCAGCCGCAGTGACCAGCAGGGGTCCCAGTCAGCCTGTGGGCCCTCACTGGGCCTCAGTCCTCCCCACGGGCCTCCCCAAGGCTGCTGCAGAGCTGGGGACTCTAAAGAGACCCTAGACGGACTTGGTGGCTCACGCCTGTAATCCCAGCACTGTGGGAGCCTGAGGTGGGCGGATCACCTGAGGTCGGGTGTTCAAGACCAGCCTGACCAACATGGTGAAACCTGTCTCTACTAAAAATACAAAACTAGCCGGGTGTGATTGGTGCATGCCTGTAGTCCCAGCTACTGGGGAGACTGAGGCAAGAGAATCACTTGAACCCAGGAGGCGGAGGTTACAGTGAGCAGAGACCCTGCCATTGCACTCCAGCCTGGGCAACAAGAGCAAAACTTCGTCTCAAAAAACAAAAGGGGGTTCCTATTACCCACAAGTACCACGCGGGGCAAGGCTGTGTCCCCCAGCCCCCCACAGACCTCCAGGCCACCCCCATCAGGAACCCAGTGTAAGGCTGTACCCCATCCCGCCCACCTCCCTGTCCCCCTGAACCCCTCCTGCCTTACAAGGATGACGGTGGCCGTGCTGCTGACCCCGGCCATGAGCCCATGGGTGATGGTGTCTGGACGGTAGGGGTACTGGATGGAGTCATCCTCGAAGTAAAATCCTCACATATACGGGGCGTTCACCAGCGACAGGACAGCGAAGGGTAGGGAGGCTGGAGGGGGAGAAGGGCTTGGGAGCTGCGACGTTCTCCAACCAGCTGGGCCCTGGGGCCCCCACAACTGCCCTGCCTCAAGGACTCCCACCAACAGCAAGGAAGAGCTTTTCTCACAGCACGTGGGAGGCCCAAGCGACACCCCTTTCCCATCGCCCTAAGATGAGCACAAACTCCCCAGGCCCTCTCCCCCTCACACCCTCCCCTCTGCTCCTTGAACAAACCGGGCAAACACTCACCTCAGGGCCTTTCCACAGGCACTTCTCTCTGCCCAAAATATCTTATTTTTATTTTTAAAAGTAGAGCCAGGGATCTCATGCTGACCAGGCCGGTCACAAACTCCCAGGCTAGAGCGACCCCCCAGCCTCAGCCTCCCAAAGTGCCAAGATTACAGGTGTGAGACAAGGTGTTGGGCACCAAAGTGACTCTCACTTCCGCTCAGTTTCATCTCCCCTCCCGGCTGTCCCCACCGGCATCCCTCTCACAAAAGGAAAGGTCTGTTTAGCCATGCGTGGTGGCGCGTGCCTGTAATCCAGCTACTCGGGAGGCTGAGGCAGGAGAATCTCTAGAAACCGGAAAATGGAAGTTGCAGTGAGCCGCGATCGCGCCACTGCACTCCAGCCTGGCAACAGGGTGAGACTCTGTCTCAATTTATAAAAAGAAAATAAATAAATAAATAAATACATAAATAAAAATAAAAGGGAAGGTCTGTTCTTTTTTCCTCTTGTCCCATGTGGAATTATGCAGTTGCCTGTAGGACACTGGACTTAATCTCCCCCCCTCCACCCACCAGCACCAGGAGAGGCCTATTGTATTCAGAACAGAGACTCTGGAGTCTGCTCAGAGCCTGGCCAGGGCAGATGTTTAATAAACATCTGTTAAAACAGGCAGGACTTATTTCAACCTAAGAGCTGGCCAGAAAAGTCAGGAAAGGGCGAAAGCAGGGGCACAGCGGAGGTGCCTTCATGCTCACCCCTGCCCATCACTGACCCTCATGCCAGGGCACATGCCAGCCACACGGTGACTCAGGGATCAAAGGCACATTCTCCTGAAGTCCACACTTACAGAAGGTATCACAAGACACTGGGGCTCCCAGGGCCCTGCTGAGCCAGGGAAGCCGGAATCAGCTACAGAGGGCAGGGGCGGGGGCAGCTCCCTGTTCCATGCGGCAGGTGCACAGCGAAAGCGCGGGGTGTCTACCCCAGAGAGAAAAGAAGGCAGGGCGTCTTTGGCCCAGCAGGGAAAGGACAAAAAAGCATGGCTCTTCTGAATTCTGAGAGTCTGAGAAGGGACAGGGAGCCTCACACTCCTCCCTGCATGCCAGCTGCCAGGGTCCTAGGACACGGCAGGCCTTCCATGCTGGCTGAGTCTGGGGAAATAAAGCAGTGAAGACAGCAGAGGTCTGCCTCGAAGGGCAGAAAAGGCAGAGGGCTGCAGAACAGAACGGGCAGCGCAGGGGCCCAGAGCCGGGACGGTGCCTGGAGAGGCGAGCGCTGGGGCAGAGGGGGCTGGGGTGCAGGGGCAGCTGGCGCCGCTGTGAGTGAGGGCAGAGACCAGGGAGGAGGCTTTTGCAATTGCGCGCAGTGGAAGATCAGGGTCACAGGACTCCAGTCGCTCCCCGCGTCTCTCAGCAGGCGGAGGCTCACACCGGTTGGCCTCCGTTTCCGACCTCCCTGTCCCAGTAACTCCAGCTAGAGACTCAGACACCCCCATGACAACCGGCCCTGGGCTTCCCTCTGCCTGGAAAGCTCGCCCTGGGATTCCCGGAACAGGCACCTTCTCTTCATTTGACCCCCGACAGCACTGTGACGGGCCGGAGCTTCCAGATGGAGGTGCCCTCGGCCTGGCCGCCACCCCTGGCACGCAGCAGCCACACCCAACCCCACCCCAGCGGCACCTCCCGGCTGTGCGGCCTCCAGCAGGCGACTCCGCGCGGCTGCCCCTCCCTCATAGGACGGTTAAGGGAACCGTTTCGGTTATCTGCATGCTCCTGAGCGCCTGGCAACCAGAAAGTGCCACACACATGTTTAAGTAACTGACAGCACAGCTGCTCAGGACATGGCGCCCAGGGCTGGCAGACACCCCACTGGACATGGCACCCAGGGCTGGCAGACACCCCACGGGGACCTCGTGCTGTCCCCTGCCGCCCCACAACGAGAGTCTACTTCGGAGGTCAGAGAGCTTGGCCAGAGAACCAGGAAACGTGCTGGGGAGGGGCGCACCCCCGCCCCCGCGGTGACAGAACTGCGGGGGGCCATTGTCCCTTCAGCCACAGAGCAAACACTCGGCCTATGTTCCTGGGACCCTGGCGGGGGGGCCCTTTCCCCCATCCGGCTCGAAAACTCGCAGGACAGGTTTGGGTCTCCCGAGGCCCTGAAGCCTGGGACCCAGCTTTTCTCTCCAAGTGTCTCCCCTGCCCGAGGCGCAGGGGTTCGAATCCCACCGACGCGCAGGGCCTATGCCTCTTATTATTATTATTATTATTATTATTATTTTTTGAGACGGAGTTTCCCTCTTGTTACCCAGGCTGGAGTGCAATGGCACGATCTCGGCTCACCGCAACCTCCGCCTCCCGGGTTCAGGCAATTCTCCTGCCTCAGCCTCCTGAGTAGCTGGGACTACAGGCACGCGCCACCATGCCCAGCTAATGTTTTGTATTTTTAGTAGAGACGGGGTTTCACCATGTTGACCAGGATGGTCTCGATCTCTTGACCTCGTGATCCACCACTCTCAACCACCAGTTGGGTTTTTGTCTCTCTCCATCCTGAAGGTGTAAGAGGCACCTTTCAGCAGGTCTTTGTCCAGCAGGTCCCTCCTGAGGAAGGCATAGCTATCTGCAGGGTGGGTAAGAGTCCTGGGCTGAGGACAGTCCCCCGCCCTCCTCTCTGGGAAGCTGACCTCAGCCGGAGGTCTCTCCTGGTGGTGTCTCTCAGCAGCAACCTGATTTCTGCCCCCAGCTACCTGGCCAATGACACGGAGGAGGATGATGAGGCCTCCAAACAAGCCATCTTCTACTTCCTGTATGGGAAGAACCTCTCCCAGTGCCCCTTGTTCCAGAAGCTTCGGTTCCAGTTCTTCTGTTCCATGTGCTGGAGAGCTTGGGTTTCCCCACAGGAGTTGGAGGAGGTGGGTGGGGTGTGGGGAGGTAGAGGAGGTGGGGAGGAATCAAGTGCGTTGGAGGCTGGATGAAGGGCGAGAGGGGCATCTGAGGAGTCCCCGTCTTCTCAAGGGGCATTTCCTTTTCCAGATCCAGGCTTATAACCCCAAGCTCCTTTCTTAGAGCTCCATGAGCCATGGAGGCCTGAGGTCATCGGCCTGAGGAAAGGTACTTCTGTGTCCCCCAGAGGCAAGGCAGAATATAGTGATCTATTTAGGAAATCTGAGGAACCCAATTACTGGAACCAGCTTCAAGCCTGGGCAACATGGCGAGATCCCTTTTCCACAAAAATACACAAATTAACTGGGCAATGTGGGAGGCATCTCTATTCCCAACTACTCAGGAGGCTGAGGAGGGAGGATCTCTGGAGCTTGGGAGGTTGGGGCTGCAAGGAGCCCTAATCCTGCCACTCCACTCCCGTCTGAGACCCTGTCTCAAAAATCATCATAAATACTGAGTTCCGGGAGGTTCATTACGATTGATGCACTTGAGTTACTGATGCGGGTTGAGGATTCAGTGAAGATTTGGTTTATGTCTTGTGCAGCTAACCATGTTGAGGACCCAGAATGAGACTTAAGCATTAGGAAGTGGGATTACGGATCAGGCTTCTGGACTGGTGGTTTGTGATTCTGTCACATGAGAAACACAGCCAGCATGGTTACAAGTTTAGATCTTAAATGACACAAAAGGCCCCAGGTGCAATAAAGTCCAAAGCCACATTCTCTGAGGGTGCCCACCCAAAGTCCTGGCTATGAAGCAGATCACTGGGGCTGGCCTTGGGTGTATTAATTAAGTTTTGGAGTCAGGGTCACCAAAGTGTGAATATCACAATTGAATATGATGGTTCAGAAGCAGGGTAGAGAATGAAGGGCAGGAGATAAAATTGGATTGATCAATTGCTCTGAACTCTAGTTAGAATTGATGTAAGATGTGAATAACCTTCCTGTCTAGAAAACTCCCTCCTTGAAGTGTGACATCCTCTCTCTCACTTCCAGAACACTGGGCCCAGGGGAGATGCAGATTTTCAGCAGGAAGTTTATTCCAATGCTAATGGAAGACACTGGGAAGGAAGAGAGGAACCATTTGTGCAGATCATCTGGAAGAACCTAGAAGAACCTGGACTTTTCTAGAAGGAGCTGAATAGCGTGATCATGCTGTCCTCCTAGGAGTGGTGGGTGTGGGGTACTTCTGGGCTTCTGTGGAGGACACTGAGAAACTGGCGGTGTTTCTTGTTCCACCCCTTCCTGCAGAACCACCTCCCTTTTTAGATTGCTGAATTCGACCTCCCTGGGGTGAAACCTGGAGGTCCTGCTTCCCATGGACTTGGTTGCCACAGTCCGGGAGCATTTGAAGGCACAGTGCAGGTGCTCAGGTTGGCATGGAACTATTTGTAAAATATGAGTGCCACAGGATTGTAACAGAGAGCTTCATGCATACTATGCATTTTGTTGGTTTGTTTCGAAAATGTTGGCCATTTGAATTATTAGTACATTTATTTCAGATAGTTTGGAAATTGTTATACTTTTGAAGACATGCTGTTCCTGTAGAGTTTTCTGTTGAGAGTTATAGCTGTTGCAGATACATAAATATACTTTTCTTTCCATTTTTAAGAAAGAATTCTGTTTATCCTAAGTCTTTCATTGTCTATTATTATATGTGCTCTTGAAGTGAACACTCTTTTTATCTATGATGCTTACATAATCTATTATATTTATATCTATTTGGTAGTTCCTGTAAATCCTTGTACTAGAAATTTTTATTTGCTGTTTTGTGTTTGTTACTGAATTGTGAGAATCTAGTTGTGATTTTTAACATATCTTAGGTAAGTATTAATAGGTCTAATATATAGTATACATTTTATTGGCTTATTTTGAAAAAGGTGGGCAAAGAATTCTTACTATATTTATTTTAAATAGTTTGGAAATCCTGGTATTTTGAAAAGACATTCTTCCTATAAAGTTGTGTGATGGGTGTTATAGCTGTTATATACACATAAATATAATTTTGTTTTCCTTTATAAGAGAGGATTCTTTTTATTCTAATTCTTTTATCTTTAAATCTTTGTATATATTATTACATGTGGTGCTGAAGGATGACACTTTGTTTCAATGATACTTAATATATCTATTACCTTTATAGCTACATGGTAGTTCCCCTAAATTCCTGTAAAAATAAATTTTTATTTGATGTTAAGTGTATGTTTTGAAATGCAAGAATTCAGATGTGATTTTTTACCTCATATTGACATGTTTGTGTGTTACTTTAAAGAGGACGTGTGTTTTAAAGGAGGACAGGCACTGTGTGTTTTCAAGAAAACAGTGCAGTGCATGTCTTGGGGAAATGTAATCAAGATGAAGTTTTTTCACCTTTCCAGAGTGTGATCATATTGCTCCGGATTGCTTATTTGCTATCAAGTGACTTTTTTCCTTAATGGGGTTGTGGTTATTTGAACATATTTATTAGCTCTGGAAGATAATCCTGTATTATTTTTCATGTAGAAAAAAACATAAAGCTGGGTGCAGTGCTCAAACCTATAATCCCAGCACTTTAAAACTCATGGCAGGAGGATCACTTGACACCAGGAGTTTGAGACCAGCCTGGGCAACATAGCATCTACATCTACTTTTTAAAAATATTTTTTTTTTTTAAAAGAAGGCCAATCCCAAGCTAGAGGTGTTTGTTTGTTTGTTTGAGACGGAGTCTCGCTCTGTTGCTCAGGCTCAAGTGCAGTGGTGCAATCTTGGCTTACTGCAACCTCCACCTCCTGTGTTCTAACCATTCTTCTGTCACAGTGTCCCAAGAAGCTGGGACTACAGGTGTGTACCACCACACTGAGACAATGTTTGTATTTTTAGTAGAGACAGGGTTGCACCATATTAGCCAGGCTGATCTCAAACTCCTGACCTCAAGTGATCCACCCACCCTGGCCTTTCAAATTGCTGGGATTACAGGCATAAACCACCATGCCCAGACCCTAAGCTAGAGTTTTAAAGCAGGAAATGAGGGAAAGACATTGAGAGAAGAAAACCAGGTGGTAAAAGAACTCTACAGGTTTTTACTTTTTAGAGTTTCTAAAGTGGCCCACACCTGTGATCCCAGCAGGAGTTCCAGACCAGCCTGGCCAACATGGTGAAACCCTATCTCTACTAAAAACACAAAAATTAGCTGGGGATGGTGGTGCCCACCTGTAATCCTAGCTATTGGGGAGGCTGAGGCAGGAGAAATCACTTGATCCTGGAAATTGGAGGTAGCAGTGAGCAGAGATTGTGTCACTGCACTCCAGCCTGGGTGTCAGAGCAAGACTCTGTCTTCCAAAAAAAAGAAAGTTCCTGCAACATTTGAGACATTAAAGACAGGCACTGTGCCATGCAATTCTTTTTTATTTTTGGAGTTGGGGTCTTGCTCTGTCACCCAGCCTGGGGTGCAGTGGTATAGTCATAGCTCACTGTAGCCTCAGATGCTCAAGTGATCCTCTTACCTTGCCTCCCAAAGTGCTGGGATTACAAGCATGAGCCATCACAGCTGGCCTGTGTGACACAATTCTGATGTAACTCTGTGATATTAATGACAAATGCCACAGGTTAAGGCCACAAGCCCCCACTAGGCTGCCCTCACTTTAGATGCAAGCTACAAGTTTGGGTGTCCTCAGACCACATGTACTTCTCACCAACTGGCTACAAATTCAGAGGTTCCCACAGTGTCCTCAGGTTTGATAATTTCTCTATAACAACTCAAAGAACTCAGAAAAGCAAGATACTTTTTGTTGAGATGAAGTCTCACTCTGTTAAGCAAAAGTGCAATGGCACAATCTCAGCTTACTGCAACCTCTGACTCGCAGGTTCAAGTGATTCTCTTGCCTCAGTCTCCTGAGTAGCTGGGATTACAGGTGACTGCCATCATACCTGGCTAATTTTTGTATTTTTGGTAGAGAGGGTTTCACTGTGTTGGCCAGGTTGGTCTCAAACTCCCAAACATAGGTGATCTGCCCGTCTCAACTTTCCAAAGTGCTGGGATTACAGGCATGAGCTACTGTGCCCGGCCAAGCACATTTTCATTACAGTTTTATATGAGAAAAACTGACAAAAGTTAATGCCAGCCAAAAGCAGAGACACATAGTATAAACTCTGAGAGGGTCCTAAAGATGACATTTCTGTGTCCTCAGGACGCATCATCCTCTCAGCACACTGATGTGTATCGCCATCCAGGGAAGGTCACCTTGGCTTCCATGTCCAGGGGTTTTATTACATCAGGGGTTTGATGCAATCATTGGCCAGGCAGTTGAGTCCATCTCCAGCCCCCCAGTTCCTTTCTGGAGGTCGGCTGACATCATGTGGCTCAAAGTCACAACCTTCATGGTTGGTCTTTCTGGTATGGTTGGCCCCCTGGCCAAGTCATCTGGTTAGCATGAACTCAGGTATGACCCTGGGGCGGCCACCATGAGTAACAGACATGCATATCATTCAAGAAATTCCATGGATTTAGAAGCTGGCTACCTCCAGGAATCAGAGACAAGACCAGAACCAACAAGGAAAAGAAGTCCAGGGAAGTGTCAGAACAGCAAAGAAATACATTCCTTTTTATATGTGTATATATAATGTATATAAAATATATATTTAATGAATTAATGTATTAAATATGTAGATTTATAAATAGAAATATGTCATATTTTCATGACATATATAAACATCATGCATATATAGAGAAATATGCAAGTTTCTCCCTTTATTTATTTGACTTGAGTTGGAGTCTCACTCTGTCACCCAGGCTGGAGTACAGTGGCATGATCTCAGCTCACTGCAACCTCTGCCTCTTGAGTTCAAGTGATTCTCCTGCCTCAGCCTTCTGCATTGCTGGGATTATTTTTGTTAAATTTGGCCTAAAGCTGCCTCATAAACAGTGACCTGTATCCTAATTTAAGTGTGTAAACATTTCGCTAAAGTAATGTAAAGTAAAATTAAGGAAAATAAGGAAAAAAGGGCATAAACCTTTGTGAAAAAGCCCTTAGGCCTTGTCAGTTCCTAGAATGTATTTATTTCACCATGCTGGGGACTCCATTTCCAGTATTAAGGTCCATTTTCAGAAGAAGAAAATGAAAAGGATGAAAAAGAGGGTGGGGAGGAATGGTAAAAACAATTGCATCCAGGGCCAGTCAACGGTGGCTCACACCTGTAATCCCAGCACTTTGGGAGGCCGAGGCAGGTGGATCATGAGGTCAAGAGATCGAGACCATCCTGGTCAACATGGTGAAACTCCGTCTCTACTAAAAATACAAAAAAATTAGCTGGGCATGGTGGTGCGTGCCTGTAATCCCAGCTACTCAGGAGGCTGAGGCAGGAGAATCGCCTGAACCCAGGAGGCGGAGGTCGCGGTGAGCCAAGATTGCACCATTGCACTGCAGCCTGGGTAACAAGAGCGAAACTCCGTCTCAAAAAAAAAAAACAAAAACAAAAAAACAAAAAAACAAAAACAACAACAACAACAACAAAAAAAAAAATTGTGTCCAGGCGGTGTTCCTAGGACCCGAGGGCCCCCTCTGTCTGGCAGGGGGACCCAACAGCTGTAACTGATGTATACCCTGAGAATGACTTTATGGTCTAAGAATGTGTGTTCTTAGCCCCAAGCTAAGGAATCAGGAGTGGCAAGAGCCCAGAAGGATGCCAACCTATGAAACCGCGAGTCGAGAGGTCCAGCTGGGCACTTGGTTTCTCAGGCCACCCACGACCCTCTTCCAAGTTGTACTGTCCTTCTTTCCTCTCCTTTCCTTCCTGTTCTAAAGTTTTATAATAAACTTTTTTTTTTTTTCGAGCTGGCATCTCACTCTATCGCCCAGGCTTGTGTGCAGTGGCTCCATCTCAGTTCATGGCAACGGCCGCCTCTCCGGTTCAAGCAATTCTCCTGCCTCTGCCTTCCGAGTAGCTGGTCTGAGACCACTACCACACCCGACTAATTTTTGTGTTTTTAGTAGGGATGGGATTTCTCCATGTTGACCAGGTTGGTCTCAAACTCCTGACCTCAAGTGATCTGCCCACTTCAGTCTCCCAAACTGCTGGGATTACAAGGCTTGAGCCCCTGCCCCGGCCTTCTTTTTTTTTCTTTTCTTTTTTTTTGTGGGGGGGGGATAAGTCTGTCTCCAGGCTGGAGTGCAGTGGCATGATCTCGGCTGACTGCAACCTCCGCCTCCCAGGTTCCAGCGATTCTCCAGCCTCAGCCTCTCTACTAGCTGGGATTACAGGTGCCCGCCACCACACCTGGCTTTGTTTGTTTGTTTGTTTGTTTGTTTGTTTTTGAGACGGAGTTTCGCTCTTGTTACCCAGGCTGGAGTGCAATGGCGCGATCTCGGCTCACCGCAGCCTCCGTCTCCTGGGTTCAGGCAATTCTCCTGCCTCAGCCTCCTGAGTAGCTGGGATTACAGGCACGCGCCACCATGCCCAGCTAATTTTTTGTATTTTTAGTAGAGACGGGGTTTCACCCTGTTGACCAGGATGGTCTCGATCTCTTGACCTCGTGATCCACCCGCCTCGGCCTCCCAAAGTGCTGGGATTACAGGCTTGAGCCACCGCGCCCGGCCCCCCCTTTTTTTTTTTTTAAGTAGAGATCGGTTTTCGGCACGTTGGCCAGACTGGCCTCAAGTGATTCACCAACCTCTGCCTCCCAGAGTTGTTGGAACACAGGCGAGAGCCACCGCTGCACCCGGCAGGCGTGGAAGAGGTTCCGCTGGGGCCTGCTCGGAGGAGTCGCGCTGGGGAAAGCGAGCGGAGGTGCTCCGTGAAGAAACTGGGGATTCCCAGATCTCAGGGGTTCTGTCCTGGCCTGCCGCCCTGGGTCGTCCAGCCTGGACGGGAGTGTGGAGAAGACCTCGCCCTTCTTGGCTGGCGCTGAGTGTGAGGGTCCAACTTCGCCAAACGCCTAGCCCGGGGTTCCCAGCCCTTGGCCCCACCCAGCAGCGCCCGGCCCCGCCTCCCCTCCAGGCCTGGCACGCGCCCTCAACCAACATGGCGCCGCCGACCTCAGTACATCAAGCGACACGCCCGCCGGCGTTCTCCAGCGCTTCCCTTATTCCCGCAGCCGGAAGCGGAGCGGCCGAGCGGGAAGCCTGGCTTCGGGCGGGTGGTCGTCTGGGCGGCGCTCGGGCCGCGGTTGTGTGGCTGCGCTGGCGCTGCAGGGCGGGATGCCGTATCCCCGGGAGAGCCCGTCGCGGGAGCGCAAGGAGCTGGACGGCCTCTGGAGCATCCGCGATAACTTCTCCGACGACCGGCGCCGGGGCTTCCTGGAGCAGTGGTAGGGCCGCTGCAGCGGTACTCGGGGCAGGGCCGGGAGGCGCGCGGAAGCCCGGCGGGGGGAGTCGGGGAGCCCGGGCCGCCTCGCAGCCTCCTTCCCCTGGGCGCGCGGGTGTTGGGGGCCCAGAGGAGGTTAAAGGTCAGTGGGCTTGCGAGCGCGGGGCTGGGAGAGTGGGGCACGGAGGGGACCCAGGGGGACCGCGGGGGAGGAGGAGGAAGCACCCCTGCCGAGCCCCCTCCCGAGGCGAAGGCTGAGCCCGGGCAGTGTCCTTTTTTTCAATGTTTATTTTTAATTTTTAAAACATTTTTTGAGACCGGGCTTGGCTCTGTCGCCCAGGCTGGAGCGCAATGGTGCAATCCTAACTTATGAGCTCAAGCGATTCTCCTGCCACAGCCTTGCAAGTTAGCTGGGGCCTCCACACCTGGCTAATTTAAAAAAAAAAATTTTTTTTTGGTGAGATATAGGGTCTCACTACTTTGTCCAGGCTGGTCTTGAACTCCTGGCCTCAAGCCATCATTTTATGTTGACCTTCCAAAGCACAGATTACAGGCATGAGCCACCCAGACACTCCTCCAGCTAGTCGGGCCGGAGCCAGAGTGGCTTGCGCTGCACAGAGCTGGTCCCGGGGATGGGGAGGAGCGGACAGTTTAGGCATCCCAAGGTCAGCTCTGCCAAGGCAGGAATGTACCTTGGTCCCAGATCTGTTTGGGGGCCTAGGAGCTGAGCTCCGCCCTTCTCTCTGCAGTCTGGCCCCACCCTGGACATGCAGGTTCTCTCCAGCTTCAAGAACATCTGCCAGGACTGGTGGCTATGCCATTTTGTCAGCTGGGTATGGTACGAACAGGAAGTGACCCTGCTGGAGTGGTGGACCCAGGACCTGCACACAAGAATGGTGCTGAGGATTGGCAGTGCCCACTCCTATGCCACTGTGGTGAGTGCAGCCAGGAGCAGGTAGGGCAGGTGGGTAGGCGTGGCTGCTGAACAGCATGGGAGTCCCAGGTGCCACCCACAGCCTGTCTCCTGGGATGGGACGGTGGGGGTGTAACATGGCTAGCCTCAAAGTTAGAACCTGAGAAATGCCATTTTGTAAAAAAAAAGCTGTTCTTAAAATCAGTTGTAACGGCTTCCCCATTCTCTTTGCAATAACTGCTGACCTTGGCTTCTATGAAAAGTGCTTGCTTCTGCTTATCATTAAGTGCTGAAAAGTTGCTTGCCCTGCGTCCCCCCACTCTGAAACCAAGAGGTGGTTTTTCAGCTTTAAAAACCTGTCTCCCCCTGAACTCGGGGCCACGGGTTGGAGAGACGCGAGTCCTCCGTGGTCACCGGCAATAAATGACCCTACAATTTGACATACTTTTGTCTTGGTGTTGACTTTTTATGCTCGGTCCAATACAACAGGGGGCCCTTCCTTACTCTGCCCTGGAGGCTGTGTCCTGCATAGGGGGATAGGTGGCCTACTCTACCCCACTGGGATGTCATTCTTCCCGTCTGGCTGGCAGGCCTCAGCTCTATGCTGCAGGTTATGAGGGAGTGCCTGATAGCAGGGTCCCTCATCATACACTGACCTGACACCCGTTCCCCATATCTCCGGTGTCTGCAGTGGGTGAATGGGGTCAATGCGCTAGAGCATGGGAGGTTATCTCCCCTTCAAGGCCAACATCAGCAGCCTGGTCCAGGTGGGGCCCCTGCCCTCCCACCTCCCCATCACTATTGCCATCAACAGCACACTCCCTCCACCCGGCCACCATGGATTATCCGCTACATGACTGACACCTGCGAGTGGGTACCATCCTGCCTTCACTGAACGCCCCCACTTTCCCGCCCCACCCCATGGTCTTCCTGCTAGTGACAGGGTTGCCTTCACATAGTGGAGGGGCCTGGATCTGGGGAGGCCACAGACATGTGAGCTGAGGTTAAACAACCCACAGCAAGGGTCCAGCAAACCACAATTCTCCCACCCTAGATATCCCAAGGGTTACTTTGTCCAGAACACAGACTTTGACTTCAGCTCGGTGGGACTACAGCAGTCTGAGCTTCTGTTCACGACACCCACCACCTGCATCGATGACATCACCATCACCACCAGCGTGGAGCAAGACAGTGGTGAGGGCTTCCGGTAGGATCCTTTCTCAGCGGGGCCCAGGGTGGCTCTATTTGTTCCCTGTTTGGAAAGCTCTCCCAGGACAAAGGTTCTCCCAGCGTCTCTAAACCCTCACAGGTTCCCATCCACCTACGAAGCTAAAATCCAGACTGTCCGAGCGGTTACCGGCTCCCAAAATCACCTGTGTGGTTGAGCTCACTTGGAGAAGAGGGGTCTTGCCTAAGGTCACACAGTTCAGGGTGACAATCCTGTCCCTTCCCCATGGAGCTGCCCTCACTCCAGCTCCCCATGGTACACATCGTGCTCAAGGAACAGGCAGCTTACCAGGTATTCCCTTTGGCCCAAGCCCCACCCAAGGCCCCTCCCTGTGGCCCCAGGCTCCCACCAAATCCCTGAGCAAATAGTACAGCGTTGCCAGTCTATGGTTTCATGTTGAACTAATTATCTACTCAAGTGCTGCTTAACTGTGTGCTTTGGTGACTGCCTGTCTCCATCCTTTAATGACCCCTGATGCTCACATGGCTCATGAGTGAAGGTGTCCCCAACCGAGATGCCCCCTCCCAGGGTGTGCTTCCAGGACTCAGCTCCAGGACAGGGACATTCAGCCATGAGGGATAGGGTGGGACCAGGGCAGGGGCTCTCCTGGCTCCTGATATCTGCTCACCTGACCTCCAGCATTGCTGCCACCTGCTATAGGTGACTGAGAAGTGGGCCCAGGGCACCTTCAGACTCAACCCCAATGAAGAGGACATCCACATAGCTAGCGAGCACTGCCTGAAGGTATGACCCTTGCAGCCCCACCACTTTCTGGCCTCCCGTCTCCACCTGGCCTTGGGCCACTTTGAGCATTAGCACCATCGTTCTGTTTACTTTGCCATTGGCAGACAGCAGTGGAGACCTCAGGACATGGGCCAGTTGTGGCTCATGCTTATAATCATAGCACCTTGGGAGGCTGAGGTAGAAGGATCACTTGAGGCCAAGAGTTCGAGACCAGTCTGGGCAACATAACAAGGTTCCATAACTACAAAAAATTGAAAGAAAAACAACAACAACAACAGGGATAAACAGAATTGGTGAGAGACTTGGGCAAGACTCGGGGCCCTGGGGTAGAGAGGGAGGTTGGCAGGGCTGATGAATGCTGGCCTGCCTGGAGAGTAAATCTCCAGGCATGTTGACTGTGACCCTGGGCCTCCCTTCACCTCTAAGAGCTCATTGGCAAAACTGCTGGGAAGCTGCACACGGGATGCAGCCGGAATGACCAAGTGCCTCTAGCTCCTCCACCCTCCTGCTTGTCCCAACCTTGGGGAGCCCAGGAGGCAGTTAGAGCTCAGCAGGGTCCTGGCTCCCCAGGGAAGCAACATTTCAGCCTCCCTGAGCATCACCTCCTGCTAGCACAGGTGGTCATAGACGTTAGACTATGGATATGGCAGACTGGCTCCATGCTCTTCGGCCTCCTCTGGGAGCTCATCAGGACCATGGTGGATCCGACAGACATGTGAGTTCCCAAGGGACACCCAGGGGACGCAGAGAGGTGTGATGACAGCCTGAACAGCAGACTAGGTGGCAGGGGTGAACAGGGTGGGGTGCCAGGCCCTGGGGGACAGGGGTATTGCAGAACTCCGGGATCAAGGTAGAGCAGCCAGGAGTGGGACATTTCCTGCAGACCCCAATACTCCCATGCCAGTCTAGCTCAGCAGGCAGGGAAGACACCCTTTGTGGGGCCGGGTGTGGTGGCTCACAACTGTAATCCCAGCACTTTGGGAGGCAGAGGCTGGTGGATCACCTGAGGGCTGGAGTTCGAGACCAGCCTGGCCAACATGGTGAAACCCTGTCTCTACTAAAAATACAAAAATTAGCCAGACGTGCTGATATGCACTTGTAATCACAGCTACTTGGGAGACTGAGGTTCAAGGAGAATCCCTTGAACCCGAAAGGCGGAGATTGCAGTGAGCTTCGATTGCATCACTGCACTTCAGCCTGGGAGACAGAGTGAGACTCCGTCTCAAAAAATTAAAAGAGAACTCACCCTTTGCAGATTTGAGGGAAGGAAACTAAGGCATTAGCTTGGCTGTGCCTGGAGCAGCCAGAGTCTCTCCCCACCCTGCCTGTGCCCCATGTCTCCCATATTCCGTGTCCCCACCCAGCCCATCTGGTGAAAGACAGAGTCAAAGGCTGCCTCCTGCTGGCCTCATCCCGGGCTTTGGCTTCTGGGACCTGGTGTCTTTGGGTCTGGATTTGTTCCTTGCAGACCTGGAGGAGATTCTGCTGAGGAGTCTCCTCCATATGTTGTCAGAGATCCCTCCTCTTTGTCAACTCCCTGTGACCCCTGTTTCTCAGACTTGGAGGGAAATAAGGGTACACAAATTGTGACCGTGGAGGACAAGGCTGCTAGGAAGAACAGGGAGTGTCTGCTACTGAGTTCAGGGTTTCTTTAATTTTCTTTTTTTTTTTTTTTTTTTGAGACAGGGTCTTGCTCTTTTGCCTAGTCTGGAGTGCAGTGGTGCAATCTCTCCTACCTGCAAACTTTGCCTCCCTGGTTCAAGTGATTCTTGTGCCTCAGCCTCCCAAGTAGCTGGGATTACAGGTGTGTGCCACCACATGCAGCTACTTTTTGTATTTTTTTTCAGTAGAGATGGGTTTTACCATGTTAGCCAGGCTGGTCTCTCGAACTCCTGAGCTCAGGTGATCTGCCCGCCTCAGCCAGCCAAAGTGCTGGGATTACAGGCATGAGCCACTGTGCGCAGCCTAATTTTTAAATTTTTAACAATTTTTTTTTTTTTTTGAGACAGCGTTTTGCTCTTGTCACCCAGGCTGAAGTGCAGTACCACTCGGCTCAGTGCAACCTTTGCCTCCTGGATTCAAGCAGTTCTCCTGCCTCAGCCTCCACAGTAGCTGGGACTAGAGGTACGTGCCATGCCCAGCTAATCTTTGTATTTTTTAGTAGAGACAGGGTATTACCATGTTGGCCAGGGTGTTCTCCATCTTCTGATCTTGTGGTCCACCCACATTGGCCTCCCAAAGTGCTGGGATTACAGGCGTGAGCCACCATGCCCAGCCAAATTTTTTCTTTTTAAATTGTCTTTAGAGACGAGCTCTTGCTCTGTTGCCTAGGCTGAAGTGCAGTGGCTCGGTATAGCTCACTGCAGACTCAAACTGCTGGACTCAAATGATCCTCCCACCTCAGCTATCTGAGTAGGTAAGACCACAGGTGTGTACCACACCCTGCAAAGTTTTTACATTTTTTGTAGTAACGGGTTCTCACTGTGTGGCCCAGTCTGTTTGAACTCCTGGCCTCAAGTGATCCTACCCTCTTGGCCTCCCAAAGTGCTGGGATTACAGGCTTGAGCCACCATGCCTGGCCTTGAGTACAGAATTTCTTTAGGGGGTGACGAAAATGTTCTAAACGTGGTGATGGATGTACACTAAAGTGTAAACTTCAAATGGATAAATTGTATGTGAATGATATCTTAGCAAAATTGGTTTATTTAAAACAACAACAGGCTGGGCGACGTTGCTGATGCCTGTAATCCCAGCACTTTGGGAGGCCGAGGTGGGTGGATCACCTGAGGTCAGGAGTTCAAGACCAGCCTGGCCAGTATGGTGAAACCCTGTTTCTACTAAAAATACAAAGAATTAGTAACTTGAATGAGGGGCAGGGTGTCCCTCCTGCTCCAAGCAGCTCTTTTTGAGCCCCGGCTATTTCTGAGGTCCTCAAACAAAACCTCCCAAGTCATACCCAACATGGGCCTCCTCCCCTGTTCTAGCCCCTGATGGGAGATGCTGAGTGACAGAGGCTCAGGCTTTGGGTGTTCCTGGCAAAGCCTCACCCCAGGAGCCCCACAGCTCAGGCCCAGTCTGTGGTTCACACGGCCCCATTTCGTCCTCTTTTTCCCTTGAGAGCAGTTTCTGCCTGGGAGATCCTGGATCCCTCATTCAGGTGCAGTGCTGTAGGGCAACACTTCCCAGGAGTGACGCATGCCTGCAGGGTCCCAGTGTCACCAGCAGGCCTTCACCCAGCCTCCACCTGAGTCCCTGCTTCTCTCCCATAGGGAATATGACGTCCTCTTCCCAGGGTACACCCACCTGCAGAGGGCCCAGCCCCTTCACTGGAGCCACTGGATTCTGAGGTGAGCTGGGTGAGGTGCAGGGGCCATGCTGGAGGGAAGGACCCTGGCTGCCCTGACCCTCCTGCCCGTGGCTTCCCACAACCATGCCAAGGTGCTGACCCTAGACTCTGAGCGGCTGCTGGAGGTGTGGAAACAGATTGGCGTCCTGCCCCTGGGGAGGTGGGTGAGGCTCCATTGCCCTAAGGGCCTGGTAGGGGTGGCTGCTGCATAGCCTTAGGGATTCACGCATGAGCTGGGAAGGGCAGAGAGGGATAGAAAATCGGATTATCTGCTCAGAGGGGGACGCTGCATGGAGCCCCAGCTCTTGCTAAGGTGGGGACGTCCAAGCCAGTGAATGTGTCTGAGCAGGGCTGAAGCTCTTCAGTGAGGCTCCTAGTGACAAGGGTCCTGCACCCAAGGCGATTCAGTGCTTGGGGATAAGTGTTCTGGGGACATTAGGGAAAATGTGTCGTGCACCCAAGGCAACTGGGCCAGGGAAGAGGCTGAGCTTCAGGCGGTTGTGCTGGCAACTAGGATTTCGTTCTCGTGTGTGTGTGTGTGTGTGCGCGCTGGCAACTAGGATTTTGTTCTCGTGTGTGTGTGTGTGTGTGTGTGCGTGTGTGCGCTGGCAACTAGGATTTTGTTCTCTGTGTGTGTGTGTATGTGTGTGTATGTGTGTGTGTGTGTGTGTGTGTGTGTGTGTGTCAGGGCTGCCTGCCAGGAGCCCTGGTCACCATGAATCCCTGTCCCTGCAGTGGGGCCATTTCCGGCAATCTCCTGGGTGTGGACGGAGAGCTGCTCTGAGCAGGTGAGATACACTGCCCCTCCTCCTTAGGGAGAGTCACCCTCAGCACCCGCCAGGACATGCGGACACACCAGAGGGAAGGGACCTGTGGCCCCTGGTGAAACCATCATTCATTGCCTATGGGCACTGAGCTTATCCAGGCCAGAGGTCACCCATGGCAGGGGTGCCTGGTACCCAGAGAGTCAGGGCTCCTACATCCCTCCTGAGACTGCGGAAAAGATGCCTCCCCCCAGCTCCCTCCCCACCCACCCTGATCATCTTCCCTGATCCTCTTTCCAGGGGGAGGAGGCCAGGCAAACTGGTTAGGGGAGAGGAGGCTGTTCCCTGTTCTCCAGCCCAGCCCTGCTTCCTCCCAACCCCCAGAACTCAACTTTGGGCCATCACTCTTAACAGCATGGATGCCACCAGTGAGCATAATTTCGTGGGTGAGTCTAGGGGAGCCAGTCCCCTGCCCTGTGCCTCACTTCTGTCCTCCAGCCCGGCTTCTCTCCAGTCTTCTCCTACCCCTGTATGGTCAGACTGGTTGTGGTGATGATTGTACACTAAAGTGTAAACTTTAAATGAGTAAATTGGTCAGGTTACAGTGGCTCACGCCTGTAATCCCAGCACTGGCCAACATGGTGAAACCCCATTTCTACTAAGAATGCAAAAGTTAACTGGGTGTGATGGTGGGTGCCCATAGCTACTTGGGAAGCTGAGGCAGAAGAATCGCTTGAACCCAGGAGGCCAAGGCTGCAGTGAGCTGAGATCACACCTGGCGGGTGCTGAGGGTGACTCCAGTACACTCCAGCCTGGGCGACAAGAGTGAAACTTTATCTCCAAAAATAAAATAAAAATAAATAAATGGGTAGATTGTATGTGAATGATACCTCAGTAAAGCTCGTTTATCTCATTTTTTGTTTTGTTTTGCTCTGTCGCCAGGCTTGAGTGCAGTGGCACGATCTCGGCTCACTGCAGCCTTCACCTCCTGGGTTCAAGTGATTCTCCTGGCTCAGGGATTACAGGTGCATGCTACCACACCCGGGTAATATTTTTGTATTTTTAGTAGAGACAGGGTTTCACCATGTTGGTCAAGGTGGTCTGGATCTCCTGACCTTATGATCTGCCCACCTTGGCCAGGAGTGAGCCACCACACCCAGCCAAAGCTGGTTTATTTAAAACAACAACAACAAAAAAAAAAACAGGCTAGGTGCAGTGGCTCACATTTGTAATTCCAGCACTTTTGGAGGCCAAGGCAGGAAGATTGCTTGAGCCCAGGTGTTTTAGGCCAGCATGGGCAACATAGCAAGACCCCATATTTACTCAAAATGAACATTTAGGTCGGGCACAGTGGCTCACACCTCTAATCGAGAACTTTGGGAGGCCAAGGCAGGTAGATCACGAGGTCAAGAGATCAAGACCACCTGGCCAACATGGTGAAATCCTGTCTTTAATAAAAATAGAAAAATTAGCTGGCCATGGTGCCAGCTACTCAGGAGGCTGAAGCAGGAGAATCGCTAGAACCTGGGAGGCGGAGACTGCAGTGAGCCGAGATCTCACCACTGCACTCCAGCCTGGCAACAGAACAGATTCCATCTGAAAAAAAATGAAAATTTAGCCAGATCCCCCGACCACCTAACCTCCTCTAACTCCCTGTATGGTTAGGCTGGGTAAGTACCGGCAAGGCTTGGTGACTGGGAACCTTTTCTTTCTTCCAGCTGAGTTCCTGCTCTGGGCTTCATTCTGCATGACCCATCTCAGCAGGATGGCCAGGGACCCCATCCTCTACGGCACCAAGGAATTCAGCTTAGTGTAGCTCTCAGATGCCCACAGGTAAGCCCTGAGCTGCCACTTCCACCTGCCCCTCCCAGCGTCTGTGTTCCCCAACCCTCTTAGGCATGGCTTCCTTCCTCCCTGCCCTCTGCCAGACCTGGCCAGTGAGCTGCTGGACCAGCCAAGGGCCCAGCCCCTTCAGTGCCTGCATCTCTGTCTGCAGCTCCAGAAGCAGCCAGATGCCCCAGAAGAAAAACCCTGATAGCATGGAGCTGATCTGGAGCAAGGTGGGGTGTGTGTTTGGGCAGGTGACCAGGGCAGGGAGAAAGGAAGGGTGGATGTGAGGTCCCCAGGGTCAGGATTCTGGGTCCAGCCCCTGTGCCTCCCTCTTCTTGCAACATGCCGTGCTCCTGATGACCCTCATGGGACTTGCCAGCACCTGCAACAAAGACCTCAGGTTCGAGGCTGGAGACAGTGGCTGGGGGAGGCCTGCCTGCCTACACACCACGTGCCAGTTCTCGGGGCTCTGGCACACCCAGGCAGGGGCCCCCAGGATTGCCGTACCTATTCCCATCCTGTGCACTCAGCCCCATCTGTGGCTGCTTTTAGAGCTCTCGGCCCTTCCTTTGGGTACTGAGTATTCTTCCCATGGAAGGCAGTGGGGATGCCTCAGTGTGGAGTGGGCTGTGGGGACCCTGGGTGCCAAGGGGCTGCTGGGCCCTCACCTCCTGCCATGTATCTCCCAGGAGGACAGGAAAGCTTTGTTTGAAGTGTCAGACACCGTGAGTGCTGTGCTTCAGATGGCCATTGGCGTCATCTCTATGCTGCAGGCAAGACCACACCCACCTGCCTCTCCTTCCCTAGGTCCCAGGCACTGGGGTGGGCTTGCCAGGAGGGTGGCCTTGGGAGGAGGGAGGAGGGGCCGGAGTACCTGGGCAGGGAAGCAGAGGTGTGCTCACTCCTGCTCCTGGGGAACAGGGAAGGGACAGAAACTTCTGCCATGCAATGGAAGTAAATGAGACTCAAGGGACCTGGGGCCTGTCAACTGACCCAACCAGAATCCTTTTAAAAAAGGAAATTTATATAAAAGTTTGGCATGGTGGCTCACGCCTGGAATCTCACCCTTTGGGAGCCTCAGGTAGGTGGAGCACTTGAGTTCAGGATTTTGAGACCAGCCTGGCCAACACGGTGTAATCATGTCTCTTCATAAACATACAAAAATTAGCTGGGTGTGGTGGCCCACACCTGTAATCCCAGCTACTTAGAAGGCTCAGGTAGGAGAATTGTTTGAATCCAGGAGATGCAGTGAGCTGAGATCATGCCACTACATTACAGCCTGGACGACAGAGTGAAACTCCATCTTCAGATATATAAATTAATTAATTAATTAAATATCTTTTAAAAATTATTTTTTAGAGGCAGGGTCTCTCTTTGTCACCCAGACTGGAGTGCAGTGGTTTGGCCATAGCTCACTGCAGCCTCAAACTCCTGGGCTCAAATGTCCTCCTACTTCAGTCTCCAAAGTAGCTGGGACTGCAGGTGTGCACCACCATGCCTGGCTAATTTTTTGATTTTTTTGTAGAGACAGGTTCTTCCTGTGTTGCCCGGGCTGGTCTCAAACTCCTGGCCCCAAGCCATCCTTCCACTTTCATCTCCCAAAATGCAGGAATTACAGGCGTGAGCCACTTTGCCTGGCTAATTTCTTTAAACATCAATTATGGGAATTTCTGTCTATAACAGCTAGAGAATGCAGAATTAACCCTATGTACTGATACCCGGCTTCAACAATAATCAGCTCATGAACATTCTGGCTCCAGCCGTCTTTACCCACAGCCCAACCCACAGCCCAACCCTGCTGTAATCCCAGCACTTTTGGAGGCCAAGGTGGGTAGATCACCTAAGGTCAGGAGTTTGAGGCCAACCTGACCAACATGGTAAAACCCCATCTCTACTAAAGTGCACAAACATTATCTGGGCCTGGTGGTGCATGCCTGTAGTCCCAGCTACTTGGGAGGCTGAGGCAGGAAAATCACTTGAACCCAGGAGGTGGAGGTTGCCGTGAGCCAAGATTACATCATTGTACTCCAGTCTGGGCAATAAGAGCTAAACTCTGTCTTAATAGTAATATAAGGCTGGGCACAGTGTCTCATGCCTGTAATCCTAGAACTTTGGGAGGGCACACAGCCACACAGCTCGTGGTAGGACCTCCACTCATTAAATGTACCCTGTGTAACAGAGACTACTGAGTCATTCACTGATGACCAGAAGTGAAATGTGGAGCCCAGACCTTCAAAAGGCTGGGATGGCACTGAAAGGAAAAAGAGGAATAGTGTATGCTATAGACTGAATGTCTCCATCAAAATTCATGTTGAATCCTAATCCCCAATGTAATGGTATCGGAGATGAGGACTTTGTGAGGTGATTACAGCTATCGAGGGAGGAGTCCTCATGAATCGGATTAGTGCCTGGTAAAAGAGGCCCTAGAGAAGGCGTCTCAAACTTTTTACACAGGGGCCAGTTCACTGTCCCTCAGACCGTTGGAGGGCCGCCACATACTGTGCTCGTCTCACTGACCACCAATGAAAGAGGTGCCCCTTCCTGAAGTGTGGCGGGGGGCCGGATAAATAGCCCGTGGGCCATAGTTTGGGGACGCCTGCCCTAGAGTGTTCTCTCACATCTTCTACCACCTGAGAACACAGCAAACAGGCACCATCTAGGAATCAGGAAGCAGGGCTTCCCCAAACAAACCTTCCTGAACCTTGACCTTGGGCTTTCAGCCCTCAGAAATGTGAGCAATAAATTTCTGTGGTTTATAAGCCACCCAGTCTATGGTATTCTGTTACATCAGCCCAGACAGACTAGGATAGTACAGTAGCTTTCAAGGGCAACAGGGTCAAGGGGAAGGAGGACTGACTTTATTTGTTAAAGATGTCAGCAACTGGCCGGGCACGGTGGCTCATACCTATAATCCCAGCACTTTGTAAAGCCAAGGGGGGCAGATCACCTGAGGTCAGGAGTTTGAGACCAGCTTGGCCAAAATGGTGATAACAAAAAAATTAGCTGGTTGTGGTGGTGCACACCAGTAATCCCAGCCACTCGGGAGGCTGTCGTAGGAGAATCACTAGAACCTGGGAGGCAGAGGTTGAAGTGAGTGGAGGTTGCAGTGAGGCGAGATTGCATCACTGCACTCTAGCCTGGGTGATAGTGACTCCATCTCAAAAAAGATGTCAGCAACTTAAGTATTTTATAGGCAGGGCAGAGGGGACCAATGAAAAAGAGTAGGACATCCTGATCTGAGGGGAGGGTCTGGCTCAGGAGGGAGAAAGTACACGTCTTCCTTGGATACTGGAGGGGAAGGTGTTGCTGATGAAAACTCCAAGGGAAGAAAAGGTCCATGGAGGATGCTCCATCCCTGGGTTTGAGTTTTTTAATGAAATTGGTGAGGAAGACATCTGCACAGAATCTGAAAAATAATGAATGCATGATACCTTAGGGCGCTAGAAAAGACACTGCATCTGACCTTCGGGGAAGCTGACCTGAGAGGCACGCGGGACGTCTTGGTGTGGGGATCTGTGTGGAGATGCGTCTGGAGACAGTGATTGTTACTTCCTGACTTTGTAGCCACGCAGCTCAGCAGTCTCTGCGAGTCAGCTCCCTGCAATTTGCTTTCCAGGTACTGCTCTCAGGCGTTAAGACTTCCACAGTGGGAAAGATAAAAGAAATACATTTTAATTTGTAAGAAAATGAAGTATTCAAAAATAAAATCACCTGCTCTATCCAGGGTATCATTTGCTTTCCAGCCTGTCTTAGCAGTTACGGAGGATAACTGCTAAGCACACTTGACTCATTCATTTGAAGATTTCATGTAAGCACAATTGACAACCCATCTTTTAAAAAATCTTGAGAGAAAAGTATTTAATTTTTTGACTAAATTCAGCTTTCAGAAGGGATCAGTGATTCTGTTGATGGTGATTGAGAAGGTTAATATGTAGATGTTTTCTTGGCATGTGAGAGACATGTTTGTGTTGGTGGGAGCAGCAGGTGTGTGTGGAAGGAGAGCTGGAGTCCCAGGCCACCACACTGCTTGGGCTGGTAGCAGTACAATGTGTTGATGACTGCCATCTGTGCTTCTATCAAATTAAACCGGAAGTGCCTTTCTCTTTTCATTTGAAATAACTTTGCTCTTTCTTTGCTTATGCCATTTAAAGTGAGATTTGTACCAAAGTGTTAAAATGTATTTAGTGTAATCCTTAGTAACATGAATATATACATTACAATCTTTCATTTAATCGTATCTTTAAGTCTTTAGTAACAGTATACTCTTGCACTGGAAATCTTTCAGCTGACTCTTCAATCTTTATCAAGTTTTCAGTTCATTAGTCTGTTTAATCTCTTATGCCACGTTTACACTTTTTATGCCATTTAGACTATCAATTAGTAACCATTGAGAAATAGAATTATTATAATTGTTACATTGCATTCAGAAGAGGGACACATATTTAATATTGCATTCTATAAAAAATCCTAATCTTAATTTCAGGATTCAGTTTTATTCTTATAAGTGTGTACAATTAGTGAAAACTCCCCCCACCCCAGTCTCTTATGAAAATCAGTGTTCATAAACCGACAGGTGAGTTTTTTGTGTGCCCAGCAGATGCTTATATGACCATGGGCAGGAATGATCACAGGAATAACTCACCCATCCAGCTGAACTGTGGAGATGTTTCTAAATGTTTGGTAGGGATCCTGCTATTCACGTAGCTGTGGAGTGACTTGGCTAACTGACATCTTTTCTTTAGGAACCATGGAGCACACAACACATCTGTTCTCAGCCTTCTGTGGCCTCTTGTTCACTCTTTCCTACCATCTGAGCTGGCAGAGCAGTGACTCATCTGTGTTCATATGAGTGATCTACGCCTTTGCTCTGTCATCACTGAGCAGGGGGCATGGTTCCCTCAGCCTGTGCCCTGACTGAGGTGAGGAGATGGCAAATCACTGCCCATTGTAATTTGACTCTCATTATTAAACTAACTGGTCATTCACCAGAGGAGGGCAGGAGAAATACAGGACTAGCCAGAAACTAATAACAGTTAAAAGTAAACATCCAGCAAACATTTTAGCTTTGCTGATTTGATTTTGGAGTAAAATGAACAGTGGCAGGAACAGACAGCCAATAGCACCCAATCCCTGTTGTGGCTTTCCGTTGGGTGAGAAGGTACCACCTCAACGGTACCCTCTCTAGATCCATTAAGCTGCATCCCTGCATTTACTCTAAGCAGTTGCCTGTGGAGACTAAACCAGCACCTCTGAAAGGAGGTGTTTTGTTGTGGTGGTGGTTCTCAATTTGGCGAACACCCTCTGGATTTAAAGTGAGATTTTCACCGAAGTGTTAAAATGTATTTAATGTGATCCTTAGTAATGTGAATGTATACATTACAATCTTCCCTTTAATCATATCTTTAAGTCTTTGGTAACGTGTACTCTGGCACTGGAAATCTTTCAAGTGATGCCAGAGTGAGTTTCAGATACTGACAGTTGCATCTTATGTAATGTTTTTAAATTTATGAAAGATTTTGATTTAAGGTAACCATATTTTGGAGGACCAGAGACACCATAATCTTAGGCTATTAGGTGCGGCAGTATCAAAGGCATGAAAAATGGAAAAAAAAAAGTTAAATGGTTCTCACAGTTTTTAGTGTCAATTGTATTACTGCAGTGTTCACTTTCTGCTCCTAATTTTTTGTGAAGATGAAGCCCTACTGGGCTGGCAGAGTTGGAGGACGGTTCCCTTGTCCCACTGCTGACAGTAGAGGGTGATGCTGCTGATGCTGCTAAGGTACTTGACTGCTCTCATTAGGGTGAAATTTACAAATCAAAACACTATCTTTATGATCACTTGAACATGTCCCTCTTTTTATTATAAATTTTTAAATGAAGAGAGCACTTGCTTTTGTCATGTGTGGGTGTGAGATCTAAGGTGAAGTTATTTACCAAAAGCACTGCCCCAGGAATGTCTTTGATAAAGTAAAACCTGTGTGTTTTTCCACTTTCAGGTCCTTCATCCAATGCAAACTGTTTCCTAAATTTTTACATCAAAATCTGGAAGAGTCAGCTGCTGACCCTCTTCCCCAGGAAGATGAAAGATTGGGCGGTGAGACATTTGCGTTGTGCCACGTAGTCTAGGAGAGCCTCATCTTTTCAGCAGAGCTCAGGCTCTCAGTGGGGCTCTAGGCAGGTGGACGTGAGAGGGACTAGGACAGAGACACCTCAGCTTGGTCCCCGGCACACTGGGCTGTTGGGCTGCCTCCCAGGTGTAGCTCTTTAGAGCATCTTGATGGTGGCTGTTACGCACACATGGCATGGGTGTTTAGGTGGCCTTCAGTTGGCTACAGTTTGCCAGGATAGTCACATGAATCACATTCAGTCAGTTTTGCCTATTGCTGGCACCAAACAGCAGATGGGCTCTGCACAAATGAAAGCTTGTCAGATGAATGTTTAGCCAACCTGCCTTCCTGATGTGGTCCACATGCAACTCTTCTCCATAGCTTCTCCCCGCAGCACCACACTGAGTTCAGAGCACTCTTTCAAAGTTGCTGTCTGCACAGCCATTGCTTGGGGCACTTCGGCTTTGGACTTGGGGCTGGGTCACAGAGAAGCGGGGTAACCATACTGTGGGGAGCACGGGAGAAGAAAACGAAGGAGGAGAGGGAGACAGGAGAGAATCCTGCAGCTACAAAATAATGATACCATTTCCTTGTTCACCAGGAAAATGGCTCCGGACAGCTTCAAACTTTTTTTTTTTTTTTTTGAGACAGCGTCTCGCTCTGTTGCCAGGTGCCAGGTAGAGTGCAGTGGTGCGATCTCAGCTCACTGCAACCTCCGCCTCCCGGGTTCAAGCAATTCTGCCTCAGCCTCCTGGGTAGCTGGGACCACAGGCGCACACCACCATGCCCAGCTAATTTTTTTGTATTTTTACTAGAGACAGGGTTTCATCATGTTGGCCAGGATGGTCTCAATCTCTTGACCTCATGATCAGCCCACCTCAGCCTCCCAAAGTGCTGGGATTACAGGCTTGAGCCACTGCCCCCGGCCCAAACATTCTTTTAGCAAATGTAGTTTCTTTGGTATCAACTTACAAATATTCATATGTCAAAAAACAATATTCATTAATTGTGTAAGCTCCCATACATCTGAGCATTGAGCTTGGAGCTGTCTGATGTCCTTGACTCACACTTTTCCTTGTTTTCTTAGGAATGAGAGAGAAAAGGAAAACGGAATAATCTGTTTATTCAACCAGGACTGCTCCGGAAGACAACAGCTGCGTTCCCCTCTATCACCTGAGTAACTTGGGACTGAAAGTTCTCAAAGCTGAACGGGGTCAGGAAGCCCAGGGCGCCCAGGTGGAAGGCCATGACCGGAGGCACACTGCCCTGGAAGAGTGAGGAAGCGCTCAGCAGCGTCCCGTCTCCCCTCAGGAAGATGATGAAGTCGATCTGATTGGAAATGTCATCATAATCTTCTCGGAAGGTGCAGAACTTCTTCACTGCCCCAAAACTTTCATCGCTGGCAATGGCAGGGTCTTCTAGCACTGTATTTTCCACATACACGATCATGTTGTTCTCCATGAGGTATGTGCAGAGCTCCTTGAACCGCTGCAGCAGGCTGGCATCTCTCATCTTGATGTCAAGGACGCTCTTCGGAGCCTTGTTCCACATCAGTCGCTGGCTTGCGGGGTCCTGAATGTGCACGATGGTCTGGGGGTTCTGCAGCACGCCGGCCTTTGGTCCAGAAGTTGTCACCGGGCCTGGCCCATGGAGAGAGCGCGTCCTCCTGAACTCTGGTGCGCCCCAGGGCGGGCAAGGCGGACAGGCTCTCAGACTTGGCGCAGCCCCGGATGGGGTGGCTGTAACTGCAGGTCTCGTAGCCATGGCAGGCCGAGCAGCCCTACGCAGCCGCACCGGGACTCAACTGCTTACTCACAGTCATGTTTTCCTGTTCCATTTCCATAGTCGGGAAATGAGAACTTCGGCCAGAAAAACACTGGTGCCGTTCGCTGCCACGGGCGCCTGCGCGGGCGTCTGCATGCTGAACCCAGCCCGCAGACCCCACTGCCGCCAGCCGTCGCTGCCTGACCCTCGGCGCCCCGGACTCCCGCGGCCCCACCTGGACCCGAGCGCGGGCGCCGCCCAGTGCGCATGCCTGCTGCATATATTTTTTAATTGTTATGTCCTTTTGACAAATCATCCTCTTATTATTACAGAGTGATCTTGTCTGTCTCTCGGGACAGATGTTTTTTTCTAAAAGTCTATTTTGTCTGATATAAATATAGCCGCTCTTACAGTCTTTCAATTATTATTGGTATGGGTTTTTAAATTTTTTTAACCATTAACCTATGTGTGCCCTTAAATCTAAAATAAATCACTTGTGTGAAGCATATTTAAAAAATCTATTTAGACTTTTTGTGAATCTTTTCAGTTTCTGCTTTAATAAGAATATCCTAGAGTTGGTTTTTTATAATGAATAAAAGTGTACTTAGCTCACAATTTTATATTGTAGAAGTCCAAGAGCATGTTATGGACATCTGATTAGAATCATATTTCCACATCACAAAACGACCAAAGGCACGAAGACGAAGATGACAAAAGGCGTACACCAGAGAGCTGCTTTTTTTTTTTTTTTTTTTTTTTTTTTTTTTTTTTTTTTTTTTGAGATGGTGTCTTGCTTTGTCACCCAGCCTGGAGTGCAATGGTGCAATCTCCGCTCACTGCAACTTCCACCTCCCAAGGTCAAGCGATTCTCCAGCCTCAGCCTTAAAGAGTAGCTGGGACTACAAGTGCGTGTCACCATGCCAGGCTAATTCTTCGTATTTTTAGTAGAGACAGGGTTTCACTGTGTTAGCCAGGCTGGACTCCATCTCCTGACCTCGTGATCTGACCACCTGGGCCTTCCAAAATGCTGGTATTACAACCATGAGCCCCCATGCCTGGTGTCACAGAGCTTACTTTTATAATAGACCCACTTTCCTGCTAAGTAACCCATTCTGGAAATAATGACATTAATTCATTTATAAGAGTAGGTCCTGCATGACCTAATATCTTCTTAAAGGTCAAAATTTACGATTTTATTACAATGGCAGTTAAATTGAAACAAATTTTGAAGGGGATATTCAAAACATAGCAATGTGTTTTAATTAAACTATTTGCTATTTTAAAAATCGATAGGTAAGAACTTACTGCCATTTTGTGAATTGTCTGACCATTTAGTGTTACACTTTAGAATTTTTACCTTACTTTTAATGGCAAAAACTGCAATTACTTTTGCGCCTTTGTTTTACTTCTAATGCTGTCTTCTCTTGGGTTTTGTTGAATAATTTTTTTGTTGTTGTTACATGCTTTTTCTTTTCCTTTATTTCTTTGAGACAGAGTTTTGCTCTTGTTGCCCAGGATGGAGTGCAATGTCAGCTCACCACCACCTCTGCCTCCCAAGTTCAAGAGATTCTCCTGCCTCAGCCTTCCAATTAGCTGGGATTACAAGCATTTACTACCACACCCAGCTAATTTTTGTGCTTTTAGTAGGCACAGAATATATATATATATTTTTCTGAATCTCTGAGGTTTCCAGGTTTCTAATTATCCACCTTATTAAAATTTTTTGTTTCATATATTGTTCTTCTGAAATGCATACAAACTCAAACACTATCACTTGCTACATGACTTTCTTAAGTTATACATGTATATATACATATTTTTATTTTGAGACAGTGTCTCACTATCACTGAGGCTGAAGTGCAGTGGCACCATCACTGCAACCTCCACCTCCTGGGTTCAATTCTCCTGCTTCAGCCTTCTGAGTAGCTCGGACTACAGTTATGCATCACACCACCAAGCTCTTTTGTTTTGTTTTGTTTTTGTTTTTTTGTATTTTTAGTAGAGAAGGGGTTTCACCATGTTGACCAGTCTGGTTTTGAACTTCTGACCTCAAATCACTCACTCACCTTCGCCTCTGAAAGTGAAGGCATGAGCCAATGTGCCCAACTGGTATGTCTTTAGAGTAATATATTTGTATATGTAACTCTATGTAAATCAAAACTAAAAGTCTCTTTTTGTCAGCAGAGAGGCCACATGTACAAAAAACATATAAAACAAATGTTTAAAAATGTTTAATCAAGACTCAGAAATATATGGACATTAATTAAACCCATATAATTTTTATGACCATAAAAATGACCTTGCAACTAATAATTCATTTGCACATACTAAAAAGTATACAGTGGGATTCTCTGTAATATAAAAGTACGTGCCCATGATGATGAATATCTCATTTACTCAGCTGTGATAATTAAATATTGTATACTTGTTAAAATATCTCATATATGCCACAAGTGTGTAGGCATACTATTTACCCACAAAAATTAAAAAAAATTAAGGGAAAAAAGAATACAATTTGATCTATGGGAACAAAATTCTTCAACTT
The DNA here is from genome assembly GCF_048565385.1 of Saimiri boliviensis. Classification (NCBI taxonomy): domain Eukaryota; kingdom Metazoa; phylum Chordata; class Mammalia; order Primates; family Cebidae; genus Saimiri; species Saimiri boliviensis. The sequence goes on along the minus strand of NC_133451.1, from coordinate 180,967,447 downwards.
ACTTGCAATTTAAAAACACTGGCAGGCCAGGCCTGGTGGCTCGTTCCTGTAATCCCAGCACTTTGGGACTCTGAGGTGGGTGGATCACCTCAAGTCAGGAGTTTGAGATCAGCCTGGACAATGTGGTGAAACCCCATTTCTACTAAAAATACAAAAATTAGCTCCACATGGTGGCACATGCCTGTAATCCCAGCTACTTAGGAGGCTGAGGTAGGAGAATCGCTTGGACCCAGGAGGTAGAGGTTGCAGTGAACCGAGATCGTGCCACTGCATTCCAGCCTGGGTAACAGAGCAAGACTCCATCTCAAAACAAACAAAACACTGGCCAAAAAAGAGTTTACTAGAGATGTCATTCCCCTACATTAACAAACAGTATATCATTACCATCTTTTACTTAGAAGCTCAAGATGGAACACATTAAAGTTCATGGCATATTAACAGTTCATTCAAAGCACAATAGTTTTAACACATTAAAAACAACTTTGTTTAATGAAAACTTGAATTCACACATAATCTTTAAAAAAATTTAAATTTATTGCATTTTATTACCTACAGGTACAATTGATGAAATAATTTACTAGTAATATTCAAAGTTTTTTCCTTTCACTAGAATTCAGAATACTACTCTAAACAACCACCTTATCCATCACTAAAACAATGTTGTAAGTCAACTACAAAGAGCCTCTCCATTTAGGTTTTCACTATGCATCTTACAACTTGATGTCCTTATTTTTCTATAGAAAAGTTCATGAATTGGCACCTAATAAAAAACAATCTCTCATATATCTGGTGCAATAATTAATCAAATACTTTTACACAAACAGGAAGAATCAACATTAAGTAACTTGAGTTACAATATTATTTGCTTTTTAGAAAATCTGTAGTTTTTTTTTACAGAAAAAGAAACATATCTTGAATGTTATCATAAATCTCCAAAAAAAAAAAATTTGCTTCTTTAAAATATGTATCATTAGCTCTGGGTCCTTTTTATCCTCAACAGTGGTTTAGTGTAATGTCTGAAGTTGCAGAGTCTTCATTCTTTCTGCTGTGAATCCTCAAAGGTATTCTTAGACCTATTTTTTGTTTATTTTCCCCATTTACTGCAACTGCAGAAATATATTAATGGGTGTCTTCTAAACTGTAGTTTTTGAATTAACTACAGTTTGTTCACATTCATTAGATTTTTACATTTTCACATTCATTACATTTTTAGGCTTTCTCTCAAGTATAAATTCCCTGATGTTTGACAAAGTTTGACCATCTTCTTTGGGGTTTTCCTTTAATGTAAAATGTGTACAAGAAAATCTGTAATACAAGTAAAGGCACTACAATCCTGTTTGTAATATTTGTCTTTAGAGTAAACAGTCTTTAAAGACTTACATTTTCTGAAAGGTCATTTTACAGTAATAATATTTCTAATGCTTTTTTTGCCCTGTCACGCAGGCTACAATGTAGTGGCTCAATCTTGGCTTGCTGCAACCTCTGCCTGCCAAATTCAAGCAATGCTCCTGCCTCAGTCTCCCTGGTAACTGGGATTACAGGTGCATGCCACCACAACCCACTTACTTTTGTTTTTTTGTAGAGATGAGGTTTTACCATGTTGAACAGACTCATCTTGTACTCCTGACCTCATGATCAACCTGTCTTGGCCTCTCAAAGTGCTGGGATTACAAGTGTGAGCCACACTGCCTGGCCTATAGTGCTTTTATTAAGCACAAACTTTCTGATACTAAGACGTGAGCAGATATTAATGGCTTTTCACATTCTTTGCATTTGTACAATGTTTCTCTAGTATAAATCCTTTCCTGTGCAATAAGGTGAGACAATTTATTAAAAGTTTTGCAACATTCTTCATATTTGTAGGCATTTTCTTCAGTATAAATTACCTTACCTACTATAATGTGTGACTACCATTTAAAGGCCTTGCCACATCTGACACATTTCCAGAGTCTCTCCCAGTGTTTTTCAGAGAAGTTTGAGGTGTGTTTAAATGCTCTATCACATTTTTTATGTATGTGATTTTTCTCCAGTAAAACATTTTTTAATTAATAAGGATAGAGAGCCAGTTAAATGCTTTGCCACATTTTTTTCCCACAATTTTTGTATTTCGCTACTAAAAATGCGCAAATCAGCCAGTGTGCTGGCACATGCCTGATATCCCAGCTACTCAGGAGGCTGAGGCAGGAGTATTGCCTTAACCTGTGAGACAGAAGTTGCAGTGAGCTGAGATTGTGCCACTGCACTCCAGCCTGGTTGACAAAGTGAGACTCCATTTAAAAATAATTTTTTTCAAAAATAAATTCTCATGGATTCCTTAAAGTTTGAGAGCTGATTAAAAGCTTTGTTACCTTTTAAACATATTTATATGATTTCTGTCGAAGCTGAATTCTCTTATGTACAATAAAGGTTTGGAACTGGTTAAAAAGGCTTGCCCATATTCTCCACACTTGCAGTGATTTTTCCCAGTATAAATTATTTTATTATAGGGCCCGAGAGTTCGACTTTGCCACATCATTCACTGGGTTTCTCTCCAGTATGAATTATCTTATGATTAGCAAGACCTGAGGGCCACTTAAAAGCTTTGTCACATTCTTCACATTTGTAGGGTTTTCCAGTATGAATCCTCTTATGAATATTAAGAGTTGAGGAGAAGGTAAAGGCTTTGCCACATTCTTCACATGTGTAGGGTCTCTCTCCAGTGTGAATTCTCTTGTGGTTAGCAAGGATTGTGGAGCGGGTAAAGGTTTTGCCACATTCTTCACACGTGTAGGGCCTCTCTCCTGTATGAATTCTCTTGTGGTAAGTGAGGTTTGAGGATAAGCTAAAGGCTTTGCCACATTCTTCACATGTGTAGGGTCTCTCTCCAGTATGAACTCTCTTGTGGTTAGCGAGGTTTGAGGAATGGCGAAAGGCTTTGCCACATTCTTCACATGTGTAGGGTCTCTCCCCAGTATGAATTCTCTTGTGGTTAGCAAGGTTTGAGGAACGGCGAAAGGCTTTGCCACATTCTTCACAGGTGTAGGGTCTCTCTCCAGTATGAACTCTCCTGTGGTTAGCAAGGTTTGAGGACTGGCTAAAGGCTTTGCCACATTCTTGACATGTGTAGTGTTTCTCTCCAGTATGAATTCTTTTATGTTTAGTGAGGGTTGAGGATAAGCTAAAGGCTTTACCACATTCTTCACATGTGTAGGGTCTCTCTCCAGTATGAATTCTTTTATGTTTAGTGAGGGTTGAGGATGAGCTAAAGGCTTTGCCACATTCTTCACATGTGTGGGGTCTCTCTCCAGTATGAACTCTCTTATGGTCAGTAAGGATTGTGGAGCAGCTAAAGGTTTTGCCACATTCTTCACATGTGTAGTGTTTCTCTCCAGTATGAATTCTTTTATGTTTAGCAAGGGTTGAGGACCAGCTAAAAGCTTTGCCACATTCCTCACATCTGCAGGGTTTCTCTCCAGTATGAATTCTTTTATGTTTGGTAAGGCTTGAGAAGCAGTTAAATGATTTCCTGCATTCTTCACATTTGTAGGCATTCTCTCTAGTATGAATTATCTGATGTTGATTTAGGTGCGAAAGCATGCAAAATGACTGGCCATAGTTTTTACATTTGAAATGTTTCCTTTCAGTATGTCTTGTCTTATGTCTATTGGAATTTGAAAATTTACCAAAGATTTCGACACATTTATGAGTCTGAAATATTTTGTTATGTGTAGTTGACAAACATTGGTTAACTTCATTATAACTTCTTTTGTGCACCTCACAGTCACCCACACTTTCATTGTATTTTTTAAATTGTAAATTCTCATGTCCACGTATCTTCTTGGTACTAATTTTTCCATATCTTCTTGGTATTACTTTTTGGAGTGAATCTTTTATGCCTTTATCTGGCTGAAGGTCTTGGGTAAAATATGAATACGTAACTGAAAGACATAAAAATTGCAACTGACTCCACTTAATAGACTCAGATAAATATACTTTAAAAATCATACATAAAATTATACCAGGTACATTAGCAAAATGGCGTATTAAAATACCGCAGGCTGTAATTTCTTTATAGATGTATAAATGTAACAAAAACAGTGATGAAAATATCTTTGTTGGAAATTTATAAATAAAGTGTGTGCACCAGCTAAGCACAATGCCAAGAGCCCTGTAGAAAGAAAAGTCTGCTACATTTCCCAACACAGCCCTTTCTCAGCCCCAATAGAAGAACATGGTGTCTGTAGGAGTAAACTGTCAACTTCTGGCTTCTATCTCAAGAGACAAGAAAAATACTGGCAACTATGTCTTTACTTTTGGCTTTTGGGGGCCTTTCTATCTTCCAGGACAGAACATGCCGAATGAAATGGTGGTATACTTTGAAATGACAACTTTAAGTCTTTTGAGATCAAAAGTGAATGTTACAGCAGCAGAAAGACTGCAGCAGCATGGACATTAAACAGGTGTAGAAAGTAGTTACCGACTGGAAAGAAGAAACATGGTGAGGTCTTTTAACTAAAAAAGTAAATACCGAATTGCACACAGGACACATCCTGAGAACAATGTTTGAGAGACTCCCAGAATCTCTAACCAAGACAATTGGTTTTAGGCTATGTCAGAAAAGAGCTACATTACAAAGATTGTGAAAGGTAGTTTTACGCTAATGTCTACATCTCAACCAAAGATTACAGCGTATACAAAATATTAGAACAACGTTGTTCAATAAAAAAATTAAAAAAGGGAGACTGCTGGGAAGATGGCCAACTAAGAGCAGCTCAGGACCTCAGCTCCCAGTGAAAGTGCAGAGGGTGAGTGAATGCTGCATTTCCAGATAAATTTTTATCGCCCACAGACCAGGAGATACCCAGGCAAAGGGGTCGCCAGTGCTGCTGTTCTGGCTGGTGTGTCTGTTTTGGCCCCCTCGGGGCTGACTGGGCCCGCGCGGCTGCTTTGATCATGCCCTGTTGCGGTGGTTCTCCGTACAAAAGCCACTGGTCTGGGAGCCCTCTTAGCTGGTGATTGGAGCCCTGAGACGGCAGAGTTGCCCATTCATCTGAAGTATCGAGCCAGGCCAGGAGATTCCAAGGCAAAAAAACCGCCAGGAACCTCGGCGCTGCTGTATGAGCCAGCTCAGTGAGTCGTGGCACAGGAGATCCCAGCACCTTTTCAACAGGCAACTGGAATGCTGGGTCGTTCAACTTAAAAAATAAAAAAAAAAAGACTCTGAGTCAGGGAGCCAGGTGATCAGGCTCGGTTGGTCCCACCCCCCGCCCCCCAACAACAACGACAACAAAAACAGTAATTGAAAATGCGCTGGGTTGAGCGTTTCACAGCAAGCAGAGCTGAATCCGGGATGGTTCAGCTCTGCGGGGGAGGGGCGTCTGCCATTACTGAGACTCTCCACCACTACGGAGGCAGGCTGTTGCTGAGGCAACCCGCCGTTGACGAGGAAACCTGCCACAACAGAGAGAGTATGCCATAACACAGGCAGGGCCCCCATTGCTGAGGCAGTTCTAACTACGCCCATATAAACAGGACTGCAGGGAAGATGACATGGCAGCTGGGTGGAGCCCACAGCAGCTCAGCAAAGCCTCTGCAGGCAGACAGTGACGAGGTGGGCTGTTAGCCGGGTGCGGCAGCCGAGAAAGAAAAATCACAAAGGGCAGCAGCACAATGGAAACTCATAAAGCCCTAACTCTCTGGGACAGAGCACCTGGGAACAAAAGGCGGTTTATGAGTTCAGCTGCAGCAGACCTAAACGTACCTGCCCAGCAGCTCTGAATGAACAACAGAGCTCACAGCTCAGGACTTGAGCCCCAATAAATGACAGACTGTCTCCTCAAGCAGCTTCCTGACCCCCATAGATCGAAAGAGTCACCTCATAAATGAGAGAATGGACTGACAGTTGGCGAGCATCCTTCTCGGACAAAGATAGCAGAAGAGGAACTGGTAGCAACCCTTACTGTTCTGCAGCTGCTGCAGGTGATCCCCAGGCAAGCAGGGCCTGGAGTGGACCTCAGAAGTCCTACAGCAGAGGGGCCAGACTGTTAGAAGGAAAGCTTAAAAAAAAAAAAAAAAGAAGTAACTTCAGCATCCACAAAATGGAAGCTCACTCGGAGACCCAATCTGAAAGACAGTAACTACAAAGACAACAGGTGGATAAACCCACAAAGATGGGAAGAAACCAGCGCAAAAAGGATGACAACTCCCAAAACCAGAACACCTCTCCTCCTAAAAGGGATCACAACTCCTCATCAGCAAGGGAACAAGACCGGTTGGAGCAGGAGGGTGATGAAATGACAGAATCAGACTTCAGAAGGTGGGTAGTAAGAAACTACAGTGAGCTAAAAGAACATGTTCTAACCCAATGCAAAGAAACTAAGAATCTTGAAAAAAGATTGGACGAAATGCTAACAAGAATGGATAACACAGAGAGGAATATAAGTGAATTGATGGAGCGAAAAACACAACATGAGAACTTCGCGAAGCATGCACAAGTTTCAACAGCCGAATTGACCAAGCAGAACAAAGGATATCAGAGGTCGAAGATCAACTCAATGAAATAAAAGGAGAAGGCAAGAACAGAGAAAAAAGGGCAAAAAGGAATGAACAAAATCTTCAAGAAATGTGGGACTATGTGAAAAGACCTAATCTACGTTTGATAGGTGTACCTGAATGAAACAAAGAGAATGAATTCAAGCTGGAAAATACTCTTCAGGATATTATCCAGGAAAACTTCCCCAACCTAGCAAGGCAGGCCAATATTCAAGCCCAGGAAATACAGAGAACACCACAAAGATATTCCTCAAGAAGAGCAACCCCAAGGCACATAATTGTCAGATTCACCAGGGTTGAAATGAAAGAGAAAATGCTAAGGGAAGCCAGAGAGAAAGGTCGGGTTACTCACAAAGGGAAGCCCACCAGACTCACAGCAGATCTCTCAGCAGAAACCTAGAAGCCAGAAGAGTGGGGGCCAATATTCAACATCCTTAAAGAAAAGAACTTTCAACCCAGAATCTCCTATCCAGCCAAACTAAGCTTCATAAGTGAAGGAAAACTAAAATCCTTTGCAAACAAGCAAGTTCTCAGAGATTTCATCACCACCAAACCTACTCTACAAGAACTCCTAAAAGAGGCTCTACACATATAAAGGAACAACCAGTACCAGCCACTCCAAAAACATACCATACAGTAATGAGCATCAACACAATCAAGAATGTGCATCAACTAACCAACAAAACAGCCAGGTAACATCAAAACGACAGTATCAAATTCACACATAACAATACCATCCCTAAGTGTAAATAGATTAAATGCCCCAATCAAAAGACACAGACTGGCAAATTGGATAAAAAGACAAAACCCATCAGTGTGCTGTATCCAGGAAACCCATCTTACATGCAAGGATACACAAAGGCTCAAAATAAAGGGATGGAGGAAGATCTACCAAGTAAATGGAGAGCAAAAAAAAAAATAGACATCAAAGCAACAAAGATCAAAAGAGACAAAGAAGGACACTACATAATGGTAAAAGGATCAATGCAACAAGAAGAGCTAACGATCCTAAATATATACACACCCAATACATAAGGCAAGTTCTTAATGACTTACAAAGAGACTTAGACTCCCACACAATAATAGTGGGAGACTTTAACACTTCATTGTCAATATTAGACAGATCAACCAGACAGAAAATTAACAAGGATATCCAGGACCTCAACTCAGACCTGGAACAAGCAAACCTAAGAGACATTTACAGAACTCTCCACCCCAAATCCACAGAATATACATTCTTCTCAGCACTACATCACACCTACTCTAAAATTGAACACATAATTGCAATAAATCACTCCTCAACAAATGCAATAGAAGGGAAAGCATAACCAACAGTCTCTCGGACCACAGTGCAATCGAGTTAGAACTCAGAATGCAGAAACTAACCCAGAACCGCACAGCTTCATGCAAACTGAACAACTTGCTCTTGAATGTTGACTGAATAAACAATGAAATGAAGGCAGAAATAAAGATGTTCTTCAAAACCAATGAGAACGAAGACACAACATACCAGAATCTCTGGGACACATTCAAAGCAGTCTCTAGAGGAAAATATATAGCAATGAGTGCCCACATGAGAAGAAAGGAGAGGTCTAAAATTGACAAGATCTGAAGTTGAGGCAGCAATTAAGCCTACAACCCAAAAAAAGCCCAGATGGGTTCACAGCTGAATTCTACTAGACATACAAAGAGGAGCTGGTACCATTCCTTCTGAAACTATTCCAGATAATCCAAAAAGAGGGAATCCTTCCAAAATTATTTTATGAGACAAACATCATCCTGATGCCAAAACCCGGCAGAGACTCAACAAGGAAAGAAAACTTCAGGCCAATATTCATGATGAACATAGATGCAAAAATCTTCAATAAAATACTGGCAAGCTGATTGCACCAGCACATCAAAAAGCTTATCCACCATGATCAAGTAGGATTCATCCCAGGGATGCAAGGCTGGTTCAACATTCACAAGTCCATAAACGTAATTCACCACATAAACAGAACCAAAACAAAAACAAAAACCACATGATTATCTCAACTGACGCAGAGAAGGCCTTTGACGAAATTCAACAACCCTTTATGCCAAAAACCCTCAATAAACTCGGTATTGACGGAATGTATCTCAAAGTAATAAAAGCTATTTACGACAAACCAACAGCCAATATCATACTGAATGAACAAAAGCTGGAAGCATTCCCTTTGAAGTCTAGCACTACACAAGGATGCCCTCTCTCACCACTCCTATTGAATATAATACTGGAATTTCTAGCCAGAGCAATCAGGCAAGAAAAAGAAATAAAGGGTATTCAAATAGGAAAGAAGAAAATCAAATTGTCTCTATTTACAGATGACATGATTGTATATCTAGAAGACCCCATCGTCTTAGCCCAAAATCTCCTGAAACTGATAACCAGCTTCAGCAAAGTCTCAGGATACAAAATCAACATGCAAAAATCACAAGCATTCCTATATATCAGTAACAGATTTAAAGAGAGCCAAGTCAAGAACTAACTGCCATTCACAATTGCTACAAAGAGAATAAATACCTAGGAATATAACTAACAAGGAACGTAAAGGACCTCTTCAAGGAGAACTACAAGCCACTGCTCAACGATATAGAGAGGACACAAATAGATGGAGAAACATCCCATGTTCATGGTTAGGAAGAATCAACATCGTGAAAATGGCCATACTGCCCAAAGTAATTTACAAATTCAATGCTATTCCCATCAAGCTACCAATGACCTTCTTTACAGAACTGGAAAAAAACACCTTAAACTTCATATGGAACCAAAAGAGGGCCCGCATAGCCAAGTCAATTCTAAGCACAAAGAACAAAGCAGGAGGCATCATACTACTGGACTTCAAACTATACTACAAGGCTACAGTAATCAAAACAGCATGGTACTGGTACCAAAACAGAGATATAGACCAATGGAACAGAACAGAGGCCTCAGAGGAAACACAACATATCTACAACCATCCGATCTTTGACAAACCTGACAAAAAGAAGCAATGGGGAAAGGATTCCCTGTTTAATAAACTGTGTTGGTAAAACTGGCTAGCCATATGCAGAAAGCAGAAACTGGACCCCTTCCTGACACCTTACAGTAAAATTAACTCCAGATGGATTAAAGACTTAAACACAAGACCTAACACCATAAAAACCCTAGAAGAAAATCTAGGCAAAACCATTCAGGACATAGGCATAGGCATGGACTTCATGATCAAAACACCAAAAGCATTGGCAACAGAAGCCAAAATAGCCAAATGGGACCTAATCAAACTCCACAGCTTCTGCATGGCAAAAGAAACAGTCATTCGAGTGAATTGGCAAGCAACAGAATGGGAAAAAATTTTTTCAGTCTACCCATCTGACAAGGGGCTGATATCCAGAATTTACAAAGAACTAAAACAGATCTACAAGAAAAAAACAAACAAGCCCATTCAAAAGTGGGCAAAGGATATGAACAGACACTTTACAAAAGAAGACACACAGGAGGCCAACAAACATATGAAAAAATGCTCATCATCACTGGTCATTAGAGAAATGTACATCAATACTATATTGAGATACCATCTCACACCAGTTAGAATGGTGATCATTTAAAAATCTGAAGACAACAAATGCTGGAGAGGATGTGGAGAAATAGGAACACTTTTACACTGTTGGTGGGTGTGTAAATTTGTTCAACCATTGTGGAAGACAGTGTGGCGATTCCTCAAGGACCTAAAAATAGAAATCCCATTTGACCCAGCAATCCCATTACTGGGTATATATCCAAAGGATTATAAATCATTCTACTATAAGGACACATGCACACGAATGTTCATTGCAGCACTGTTTACAATAGCAAAGACTTGGAACCAACCCAAATACCCATCGATGATAGACTGGACAGGGAAAACATGGCACATATACACCATGGAATATTACACAGCCATCAAAAACGATGAGTTCTTGTCCTTTGTAGGGACATGGATGAACCTGGAAACCATCATTCTCAGCAAACTGACACAAGAACAGAAAATCAAACACTGCATGTTCTCACTCATGGCAGGTGTTGAACAACGAGAACACATGGACACGAGGAGGGGAGCACTACACACTGGGGTACGTTGGGGGGAACTGGGGGAGGGATGGGGGGTGGGGAGGTGAGGAGAGATAGCATGGGGATAAATGACAGATATAGCTGAGGGGAAGAAGGCAGCAAATCACACTGCCATGTGTGTACCTATGCAACAATCTTGCATGGTCTTCACATGTACCCCACAACCTAAAATGCGATAAAATAAAAATCAACTCTACATCTACCAAACAAAAAAAAAATAAAATAAAAAATTGCAATAAAAATAATGATGTACATATTACCTTTAAATTTTTAAGATAATACATATTATGCTCAATGAAAAAAATAAAAAACCAGACACCTAAATAAAATTGGAAAAATAAAAATAACAAAAGGCTTGGGACAATAAAAACAAATTGTGAAGGTATAAAAACCCACATAAATGTAAAAAATTAAGAACCTAAACAAACAAATACATTTAAATATAATGATGACAGGCCGGGCGCGGTGACTCACGCCTGTAATGCCAGCACTTTGGGAGGCCAAGGCGGGTGGATCATGAGGTCAAGAGATCGAGACCATCCTGGTCAACAAGGTGAAACCCCGTCTCTACTAAAAATACAAAAATTAGCTGGGTATGGTGGCGCATACCTGTAGTCCCAGCTACTCGGGAGGCTGAGGCAGGAGAATTGCCTGAACCCAGGAGGCGGATGTTGCAGTGAGCCGAGATCGCGCCATTGCACTCCAGCCTGGGTGACAAGAGTGAAAGTCTGTCTCAAAAAAAAAAAAGAAAAGAAAAGAAAAAGAAATATAATGATGACAAATTTTTCTATGCCACTGAAGTCCCTTTTTAAAACCAGTTTAAAATATACTGTTGAAACAGTAGACTGAATTAGTTCATTTAGAAATGGACCAATGAGCCACGCATGATGGCTCACATCTGTAATCCTAGAACTTTGGGAAACTGAGATGGCTTCAGATCACCTGAGGTCAGGAGTTAGAGATCAGTCTGGCCAACATGGCCAAACCCCATCTCTACTAAAAATACAAAATTAACTGGGCATGGTGGCATATCCCTGTAATCCCAGCTACTCAGGAGGCTGAGGCAGAAGAATAGTTTGAATCCAGGAGGCAGAGGTTGCCATGAGCAGAGACTGCACCATTGCACTTCAGCCTGGGCAAGAAGAGCAAAACTGCATCTCAAAAAAAAAAAAAAAAGAAAAGGAAAGAAAAAAATAGACCAAATGATTAAATTAAATTTTAATTAAAAACATATAGAAACCAGAAGAAGCATTTGAAAAGTTGCACAAAATTAATAATTATAGAAAAATGAAAAACAAAATAAAAATACAAAACACAATTACCTTATATAGATTAGAATGGCCAATATAATTTCTTTTAAAAACACCAACTATGTTGATTAGGTAAAGAAACTGAAACATATGTAAGTTGTTGATGAGAAAAAAATGCAGCCATCATAAGAAATATCATGAATATTCTTCAAATAGTTAGAAATGAAATTACATAATACAGCAATTGAATTTATGAATCTATATCTAAAATACGCAACACAGTAAAATGAAGACATGAGAGGTATCCTGTTTACATATCCCTTCATAGCAAGTCTCATAAAACAACCTCTACATAAATAAATAAATAAATACATGGATAAAAATTTAAAAATAAAAAAATTTTGTAAACAAGTTTAAAATATATTTCAAGGCTATAGTAATAAACAAAGAATGGCATATGCAGAAAAATGGACAACCACCGATGAAGCAGAAACTACCATTGTCACACATTTTACACAGGATGCAAAAAAAGAATTTTAAGAATGGTGTAACATAGTTTTTCAAAAATATGCAGGTATTTGTGTATCCCCAAAAGCTATGGCAAAGCAGTTTGTGCATTACTTTATAAACCAGGTGTCCCCAAACTTTTTAAACAGGGGGCCAGTTCACTGTCCCTCAGACCACTGGAGGGCCGCCACATACTGTGCTCTCACTGACCACCAACGAAGAGGTGCCCCTTCCTGAAGTGCGGCGCGGGGCTGGATAAATGGCCTCAGGGGGCCGCATGTGGCCAGAGGGCCATAGTTTGGGAATGCCTGTTATAAACCATAAAGAAAACTTTGGCTCACACTCTGAACTTGAAGGAAGATTCCTGAAGCAAAAGTAGAATCCTTAGAGAATTTAAAACCATGAGACAGGTTTATGAGCGCAAAGGAAAATAATTACTCGGGCTTCTCAGAAACTCTTTCCATTGAAGCACAGATCCCCAGACCACATTTGAAGGACTGTCTTCCTCCTTGACTTTTGTGCCTCTCATTTGTGTCATCCTGCTTTTTCTACTCTCACTTACCTGGGTGTTTAGCTACCATCTCATTTCTCTTTATATTCCAGGGCTCTTTGTTTTGCTCCAGGTAGGTGATTAAGTCTGGCTTAGAGACAGCAATACCTGTTTTATTAAGAAAAAAAGGTAACATAAATATTAGCAAATTCTTTAATTACCAACCTAGATTATTCTTAGTAACAGAACTTTCTAAATATTTAGAATGTATGTCCTTAATTTCACTATTCAGTACTACTGAATCAAAAATTGATGGTGGCAATTGAATTCTAAGGTGTGGGCAATGACATTTTATGCCACAATAGTTTTGGAGTTGACACTATTCTAAAACAAAGGATGCATAAGCTCAGGAAAGTGAAAAGTTCAGGTCAAGATAAAACATCTTGAAGAATTTTTTCTACACCAATGAATCTCCAAGAGTTACTTAAAATAGGAGATCTAAAATTCACTCATGCAAACATAAATTACCAAAAAACATCTTAGAAAAGAAAGGAAATACATTAGGAACTGTGTATGGAAGCTCTCCTCACCCAGGGAGACCAGGTTTCTGTAGTTCTCTAACATCACATCTCTATATAAATTCTGCTGAGCACGATCTAGACATTGCCACTCCTCCAAAGAGAATTCGATGGCTACATCTCTGAATGCCAACAGGTCCTGAAATAAAAAACACTCAGGAAGGCACAAACACTTACCAAGCGGCCATAGGCAGAGATTTTTATTTGACTCAAGTTAAAAAAGAGTAAAAAGAAGTGGTTCTAACTTACAAGAATGACTAAAATTATTCAGTAAGATAATTTTTTAACAATGTAGTATTCTCTAACTCTGAGAAAAGAGGATAGCATAAGAGCCACAATACCACTGTAGATAAAATACTTTTCTAGATGATAAATTATAAAATTAAGTACATCAACATGCACATGTCTTTTGTTTTGTTTTGTTTTGTTTTGAGACCGAGTCTCATTCTGTCACCCAGGCTGGAGTGCAGTGGCATGATCTTGGCTCACTGCAACCTCCATCTCCCAGCTTGAAGCAATTATTCTGCTTCACCCTCCCAAGCAGCTTGGAGTACAGGTGTGAGCCACCATACCTAGCTAATTCTTGTATTTTTAGTAAAGATGGGGTTTCTCCATGTTGGCCAAGCTGGTCTTGAACTCCTGTTTATTTTTTCCTGTCCTCTCCTATTAGACACCAGCATTTTTTTTTTTTACAGTAATGGGAGCATAAACTACACTGACCTCTTCCTTCCAAACTGAAACAGGACAGGCAGTGCAGCCTTCCTTTGATGCAAAGGTTGAACTAAACTCTCCTGAATGTATCTTAATTGCATCAAGTTTATAATCACTTGGTAATTTTGGCCCTGCTTTATGCAATGTAATTCTGCAGCATCTGAAAAGGTCTAGGAATGGGCTTTTTCAACAAGTCCCGTCTTGTTGAAAACTGCCACAATACAAATACTTCCGATACAAATAAAGACAATCGATCTCCATCCTGAAATCTATTTTTTGTTGGCTTTTTTAAGTTTCAGAGACAACAGAAGGCAGCAATGTCTGAGTAAGTCTGCACTTGGGAAAAAGTCCCAGGATAATAGGCGATTGTGCTTTCCCAGACACATTATTAGCATTAGTTAGAAAAAGCAGGCAGAGCAGAGTCCCTGGCCAGGTGCGGTGGCTCACAACTGTAATCCCAGCTACTCAGGAGGCTGAGGCAGGTGAATTGCCTGAACCCAGGAGGTGGAGCCTGAAGTGTGCTGAGACGGTGCCACTGCACTCCAGTCTGGACGACAGAGGGAGACTCCATTCCAAAAATAAAAAGAGTCCCTTACACCCACCACAACTGTCACAATACAAATACTTCTGCTACAAGTAAAGACAACAACCAATCTCCATCCTGAAATACATTTTTTGTTGGCTTTTTAAAGTTTATAGAGACAACAGAAGGCAGCAATGTCTGAGTAAGTCCGCACTTGGGAAAAATGTACACATGTACTAACAAAGTGTTGAGCATGTACACATGTACTAACAAAGTGTTGAGCAGGTACTATGTGCTCAGGAGTATGTCACAGAACACTGCGCTGGGAATAACACATAATGTCATTTAATTTTCATAGCACCCTGGAAATATGTACTAAGTGTTGAATTACTTTTAGCATTTAGATTAAGAGCACAGCATTTTCATTTCTTCTTTTCTCTATTAATTTTAAAAAGGAAATGTGTAGAATAGTTCAATATGAAACACACCCAAAATGATAAAATTGCATAAAAATTGAATAATCAGTTTCTGAATGGCTATTTTGTAAATAATGAAATTAAGGCAGAAATAAAAAAAAAAAATTTAAGACTCCCTCCAAGGACTGGGAGCGGTGCTCAATCCCTGCACTTTGGGAGGCTGAGGTGGGTGGATAACGAGGTCAAGAGATCGAGACCATCCTGATCAACATGGTGAAACCCCGTCTCTACTAAAAATACAAAAATTTAGCTGGGCATGGTGGCCTGTGCCTGTAATCCCAGCTACTCAGGAGGCTGAGGCAGGAGAATTGCCTGAACCCGGAAGGCAGAGGTCGCAGTGAGCCAAGATCGCCCCATTGCACTCCAGCCTGGGTAACAAGAGCAAAACTCCATCTCAAAAAAAAAAGAAAAGAAAAAAAAGAAACTAATTAGAGCCGAAATACAACATACCAGCATCTCTGGGTCACAGCTAAGGCACTTGTAAGAATGAAATGTGTAACACTAAACATCCACATCAAAAAGAAAGATCTCAATTTAAAACTTAATGTTATCAATAAAAGACTTCTGAAACAGCAAACCAACTTCAAAGCTAACAAAACACAAGAAATAACCAAAATCAGAGCTGAAATGAACAAGGCTGAAACATAAATATCTATAAAAATGGGCCAGACACAGTGAGTGGCTCATGCCTGTAATCCTAGCACTTTGGGAGGCCGAGGTGGGTGGATCACAACGTCAGGAGTTTGAGAACAGCCTTGCCAACATGTTGAAATCCCATTTCTACTAAAAATACGAAAGTTAGCAAGGTGTGGTGTTAAGCACCTGTAATTACAGCTACTCGGGAGGCTGAGGCAGGAGAATCACTTAAAATCAAAATGTGGGGGTTGCAGTGAGCTGAGATTGTGCTGCTCCACTCCAGCCTGGGCAAAAGAGTGAAACTCTATGTCAAAAAAAAGTCCCACAAAACCAAAACTTGATTCTATGAAAAAATTTGTAAGATAGATAGTACAGTAGACTAATGAAGAAAAAAGAAATAATTTAAATAAACACGATCAGACTAAAAACTGAAAAAAACAGATACCTGCGAGGTTGTGGAGAAATGGAATGCTTATATGCTGCTGGTGAGAGTATAAATTTGCTTAACCATTGAGAAAAGCAGTCTGGCAACTTTTCAAAAACCTGAAAGCAGAATTACCATTTGACTTAGCAATCCCACAACTGGGAATAGACCCAATGAATATAAGTTATTCTACCATAAAGACACATGTACGCATGTTTTACAGCACTACTCTAATAGCAGAAACAAGAAATAAACCTGTATGTCTTCAATGGTAGACTGGATGAAGAAAATGTGGTATGTATACACCATGAAGTATGATGCAGCTACAAGAAAGAATAACATGACATTTGCAGTAACATGGATGGAGATGGAGACTATTATTTTTAGAATACTAG
The DNA here is from genome assembly GCF_048565385.1 of Saimiri boliviensis. NCBI lineage: Eukaryota > Metazoa > Chordata > Mammalia > Primates > Cebidae > Saimiri > Saimiri boliviensis. The sequence goes on along the minus strand of NC_133451.1, from coordinate 180,950,818 downwards.
TGCAGGAACAGAAAATCAAATACTGTATGTTGTCACTTATAAGTGGAAGCAAAACAATGAGAACACATGGACACCAATAAGAGAACAACAGACACTGAGGCCCAGTTGAGGGTGGATGGTCAGACGAAGAAAATCAGAAAAAAAATCTGTTGGGTACCTGAGTGATAAAATAATCTGTACACAAAAAAGCTATGTAACAAACCTGCATGTGTATTTCTGAACCTAAAATAAAAGGTAAAAAAAAAAAAAAAAATTCGGCTGAGCATTGTGGCTCATGCCTGTAATCCCAGCACTTTGGGAGACTGAGGTGGGCAGATCACTTGAGGTCAGGAGTTGGAGACCAGCCTGGCCAACATGGTGGCACTCACTTCTAATTTCAGTGACTCAGGAGACTGAGGCAGAAGGATAACTTGAACTTGTGAGTTGGCGGCTGCAGTGAGCCAGATTGCGCCGGAGCAAAACTTGGTCTCAATAAAACAAAACAAAACAAAACAGACAAAAACTTACGGGTGGGAAAGTTCAAGGTAAGTGGTAGGACTGGTTTGCGCTGCAGATAGTGGTCCCTGTGGGGCTATACTCTGATTTATTCCTGTGTCCATGCAGGCAGATTAGACTATGATCATGTGGTACAGAACCCTACATTGGTGGAGGAAACAGGTTGCTTCTGCAGATTCAGTGTTGGGACTCGGAATATGCCAGGGAACTGTAGGCACTTTGGTGGAATTTTGGCAAGAAACACTAAAAGCAAATGTGCTGCGGTGGAACTCTTGAGGGTGGTGCCTAGTCCTGGGAGGGGTGTGGACACATCAGTGTCTAGTGGGTGTGCTTGTGAATGCATGAGAATCACGTGTTGCCTGCTGAGAAAGAAGGTCTGTTTTCACAATTCCTTTTCCTTAAGCATTTAGTCCCCTTTCCCCGAGAGGAGACCTAGAGTCACAAAACAATATGCAGTGTGACAGCCTGTGTGCAGGAGAACTAAGCCTCCCCTTACCAGACACCCAGAGGCCCCTCCAGGCCAGGCTCTGTAACATTTTTTTTTTCTGACACTCAATCTGTGGAGTTTGTTAAACACCAAGCAATTTTTTTTTTCTGTTTCTTTTTCTTTCTTTTGCGACAGAGGCTCACTATGTCACCCAAGCTGCACTGCAGTGGCTCAATCTCAGTTCACTGCAACCTCTACCTCTCAGGTTAAAGTGATTCTCCTGCCTCAGCCTCCCGAGTAGCTGGGATTACAGGCTCACACCACCACATTCAGCTCATTTTTTATTTTTAGTAGAGACAGGGTTTCACCATGTTGGCCAGGACTGGCACGAAGCAATTTTTTTTTTTTTTTTTTTTGAGACGGAGTTTCGCTCTTGTTACCCAGGGTGGAGTGCAATGGCGCGATCTCGGCTCACTGCAACCTCCGCCTCCTGGGTTCAAGCAATTCTCCTGCCTCAGCCTCCTGAGTAGCTGGGATTACAGGCACGCGCCACCATGCCCAGCTAATTTTTTGTATCTTTAGTAGAGACGGGGTTTCACCATGTTGACCAGGATGGTCTCGATCTCTTGACCTCGTGATCCACCCGCCTCAGCCTCCCAAAGTGCTGGGATTACAGGCTTGAGCCACCACGCCCGGCTCTCCAAGCAATTTTTTTAAAACCAGCTTGTCTGAGATTTTTGTCCTGATAACACCCAGAGTCAGCACAGAGCATATTCAGAGTTCATTCTCACCATATTACACTCACTGCACATGCTTGTCACAAGACCCATCTATGCTTCTGAGCTACTGTCTGTAAATTGGGGACTCCCATAATTACCCTCAAGTTCAATAATTTGATAGAGATACTCATAGAATTCAGCAAAATTCTGTACTTAGGTTAACCAGTTTACTATAAAACATGCAACCCAGAAACAGCCAAATAGAAAAAAATGTGTAAGACCAAAAAAAAAAAAATGTTTGGGAAAGATGGGGCATAAATAATCCTTGTAAATAGCTGTGATTAATAAAATTCTCCAGCCAGGCACAGTGGATCTTGTCTGTAATCCAAGCACTTTGGGAGGCCAAGGAGGGTGGATCACCTGAGGTCAGAAGTTTGAGACTAAACTGGCCAACATGGCAAAATCCTGTCTCTACTAAAAATACAAAAAATTAGGCAGGTACAGAGGTGGGTGGGTGCCCATGATCTCAGCTACTTGGGAGGCTGGGGCAGGAGAATTGCTTGAAGCCCAGGAGGTAGAGGTTGCTGTGAGCTGAGATTGCACCCCTGAACTCCAGCTTGGGCAACAGAGCACGACTCTGTCTCTAAAATAAAACAATCCATCCTTTGTGTTCTTCAGCAACAGCATAGTAGAAAGAGTTCCCATGATGACTTAGATGGTGTTATATTTTCTTATCACATAGATATAGACTCTGCAAATTTTCACCTTTTTCTTATAAAAGAATCAGCTAAATACTTTTTAATCAAGTTCGCTTAAATTTTCATCTTCTCCCTGGGCTCCTGCCTTTAAACTATCCTCAGTCTGAGTCAACATACAACCCCATTTTCTGTCTCTTTTTAAGAATCTGCTGGGCCGGGTGTGATGGCTCATGCCTATAATCCCAGCACTTTGGGAGGTCGAGTTGGGTGGATCACGAGGTCAAGATATCGAGACCATCCTGGTCAACATGGTGAAACCCCGTTTCTACTAAAAATACAAAAAATTAGCTGGGCATGGTGGCGTGTGCCTGTAATCCCAGCTACTCAGGAGGCTGAGGCAGGAGAATCGCCTGAACCCAGGAAGCAGAGGTTGCAGTGAGCCGAGACCGCACCATTGCACTCCACCCTGGGTAACAAGAGTGAAACTCCATCTCAAGGGAAAAAAAAAAAAAGAAACTGCTGACTTCAAGGTAAAACATTTTCTGATCTAGAATCTAATTTTGCCCCTTCTATCGTGTCATTCTTATTCCACCTTCTTTCTAAACTTGTTTGCTATACTCTGTGAAACATAGTCCTTGCCTGCCTAAATGATGATCTCCTTGAAAAATCTTATACCTCATACTTTTTTTCTGTTGTTGGGATTCAGAACGTCTTACCTAAATCTGACTTCATTTTATTTCACAAAGTCTAGAAACTGCCCCCCAAACAGCAATAATTCCCACGCTTCCTAACCCTAACTGCATCTGCCTGTGGGTCCCCAGCTGTCCTGGGCTCTGTAGCTTCTCTCAGTATAAAGGTTTCTTCCATGGATGGGCTGAGCAGGCTGGGACATCTGTAGGGGAGGCTCCCTAGAAAGAACTGACAAGATCTTCAATAACCTCCTACTGCAGGCTCAGTATTAACCTTAGCTTGGAGTCACAGGGCTAAGCTTTAATTTCGAAGTCAGAGATGGTCACTGAGTTTTTGAAAGTAAGTGTTAGATTAATCCAGAAAGATTACTGAAATGCAGTGTTTATACAAGGGGAAAAAATTTTAAGGTGCTTAAATAGCTCAATGAGAAAAGCAAAAGTATCTCTTTCAGACAATACACTTATCATTTACTTATTTCCATTACAGGATATCAGTAAACAATTAGTAATATGAACAAACTTCTTCTAGAATGTGCCCAGTCCTATCTCATAAAGTTTAGCATAAAATTCAGAAATCAATTTAACAGGGCCAAGGAGTGGTGGCTCACGCCTGTAATCCCAACACTTTGGGAGGCTGGGGCAGGTGGATCACATGAGGTCAGGAGTTCGAGATGAGCCTGGTCAACATGGTAAAACACCGTCTCTACTAAAATGCAAAAAATATTTGAGTGTGGTGGCAGGTGCCTGTAATCCGAGCTACTCCAGAGCCTGAGTTGGGAGAACAACTGGAACCCAAGAGACCAAGGTTGCAGTGAACCAAGAGCATGCTGTTCCACTCCAGCCTGGGGAACAGAGCAAGTCTACATCTCAAAAAAAAAAAAAAAAAAAAAAAAGTATTTCTTGGATATTACTATGTATGTTGAAGAAATAAATTTATATTAAGCTTGGTCAACCACAAAATGCCAATTAATCTGATGACATAGTTAATAAATTTTTACCTGAATCTTACAAATAAGGAAACTACGTAACTGTACCAATTCAATTATTGAATTTGGTTTGCTTCATTATGCAACTTACAACAGACTTTTCTTCAAATCTCTCCCATGGACCACAACCCATAAACCATAGCTGGGCACTCTATGATTCTTTAATCACACGTTAATCAAATTCCCTAATATTTTTAAAGTGACTCTGATACATTTCTAAAAGCAAAAATAAGGAACTAGGGACCCCAGGTACCACAACTTTTTCCACTCACGAATCCTGCACCTTGAGTCAGGATTCCCCCCATGACTTTCCCATCCCTGCATAACCTGGGTGAGATGAGGCGCTGGGAACACAGAGCTACCCAGAGAGGGCACCAGTCCAGGGCAAAGCCACAGCAGAGGAAAAAGACAGAAATCCCAGGGTCCCAGCTGCTGGCCCAGGCACAACCTTACAGCTCCAGGGGACTAAGAGCCGAGCTGGGCCAGTGAGGATTTGGGTCCTCAGACTTCGGAGCTGACTGCGAGGAAGTCTGGGTCCTGTTACAGCCACTTTCAGCCAGTTCCAACCAGCTCCCACCCCTCTCTCACCATGACAGACTCAGCACTCACCATTTCTCGGCTTCCAAGGGGTCCCCGTCTTTTAACCATAAATCTGGGAATACCTGCAGGACACAGGGCCACAGAGGCTTGGCCTGTAGGAGTAGAGGATGCAGAGCGGTGAAGAGAACTGAACTCTGGATATGTCATATATGTCATATACCAATGCCTCAGCCCCTTTTATTACTCTCATAGCCACTTCCCTAACAGCTATATATAGCATCCACATTATCTTCTTTGCTCTAGGACAGCCCCACTTTATAACCCTTATTATCATTAATGAAAATGACCCATTCCTAATAAACCCAATTAATCACCTAGCAGTCAGTAGTATTTTCATTGGATTCCTCATTTCTAATTGTATCTCTCCCACTTCACCTCCTCAAATAACCTCAAACTCACAGCCCTAAGCGTAACTACCTTAGGAATACTTCTAGCAATAGAACTTAACCTCATGACTAATAACCTTAAACTAAGTATCCCAGTCAAAATATTTAACTTCTCTAATATACTAGGCTTTTATTCAACCACAATTCATGGCTCAAACCCCCATTCAGGCCTAGGCACAAGTCAAAATCTAGCTTCACTTTTACTAGACCTACTCTGATTAGAAAATTCTATACTAAAAATAATCTCACAAACCAAAATTTCAATTTCCACCACTACATCAACTCAAAAAGGCTTAATATTTTTTCTTCTTTCCATCCACCCTCACCCTACTATTAATTGTTTAATCCCCACCCAGAGTAAGTTCAATTGTAATGTGAATACTTACAATGATCAACAAGTAACCAACACAACTCAAACCCCATAATTATATAAAGCAGCTGCACCAATAGGATCTTCATGGATTAACCCCAGCCCATCACCTTCACAAATCATTGAACTCACCATAGTATTATAATTAACAGTAACTACCACCTCATCATGTTCACCTAACCAAACTATCATCGTCTCTATTATTAATTCTAACAGTAGAGATCCCCAAATGTCAGCACTTGATCCCCATGTTTCAAGATATTCATCAATAGCTATCACCGCAGCATATCCAAAAACAACCATCATACCATCCAAATAAACTAAAAAGCCCCTACAAAAGCCCCACCAAACTTCAACATAACACAACCCACAGCACCACTAACAATTAACCCTAAACCCCCATAAATAGTTGAGGGTTTAGAAGAAAACCCTACAAAGCCTATTACTAAAATGATAATGGAAATAAAGCATATGTCATTATTCCTACATGGACTGAAACCATGACTAATGATATGAAAAAAATAATTGAATTTTAACTATAAGAATGTTAATGACCAACTCTCGCAAAACACATCTGTTAACATTCTAAGTAGAATGAAGAAACAATCCACAATATGGAAGTATTTGCAAACTATGCATCAGGCAAGGGCTTAATACACAAAACAATAATGAACTCAAACTACTGAAAAGCAAAAATACAAATAATATGATTTAAAAATCAGAAAAAGATTTACCCAAACTCTTTGTCCCCCAGCATTATTTCCCCATCTTCTTTTTCCAACCGCCTTTGGCCCCGACCCTCTCGCCACCCTTTTTCTTCCTCTATCTACCCCAAAACTTTTCCCCCACTTTTTTCCACAGTCATTTCATAATGCCTTCTCTACTCTCACTCACGACCGTTTTCCCCATCCATCTACTCAAAAACGTTTCCCCACCGTTTTCCCCTACTATTCTTTCTTCCTTTCCTTACTACCGTCTTTTCCCCCTCCCACTTTCATCACCCTCTTTTGCTCCTCCATCTACTCCCAAACATTTCCTCCCATCTTTTCCCAGAGCCTTCTCCCTACTCCTGCTGCTCAGCACCCTTTTTCCCCCTTCATCTACCCCAAAACTGTTTTCCCCATCATCTTTCTTTCTCTTCCTCCTTGCCACCCTCTTTCCCTTCTCCACCGACCCCAAATACTTCCCCTCCATCTTTTCGCAAAACCTTCCCTGCTTCCCGCTCACCCTCTTCTCTACCCTATCCTGCTTGCCAACTTTTTTGCCCTCTATCCATCCCCAACTATTTTCCCCATCACCTTTTTCCCAACCTTCTTTCCCCACTACCTCTGGCCACCTTCACTTCTCTCTTCCCACTTGCCACCCTCTTCCCCCTCCATCTACCCAAACATTTCATCCACTGTCTTTTCTTTCTGCATTCTTTCCTGCCCGTTGCCTTTTTGCAGAACTTTTTCTCCTTCCCACTCACCACCCTCTTTATCCTTCTCCTGCTCGCCACCTTCTTTTCCCCCTCCACCCACCTGAAAACTTTTCTCCCCTTCTTTACGCAAAACCTTCTTTCCCTCCTGCTTGCCCACTCTCTCTTTCCTCTCCCTCTTTTCTTGTCCCACTTGCCACCCTCTTCCCTTCGGCATCTGCCCCAAATCTTTTTACCCACCGTCTTCCTTCCCCGATTTTCTTTTCTCCCAACTGTGTTTTTTCAGACCTTCTCTGCCTCCTGCTCGCCCCCGTTTCCCCCCACCATCCTCTCTTTTCCCCTTCCATCTACCCAAAAATGTTTCCCCACCATCTTTTCACGAAAGCTTCTCTCCCTTCTGCTCACAACCTTTCTTCACTCCCTCCATCTACCCCAAAATAGTTTTCCCACCATCTTTTCCTCACCATCTTTTTGCAATGCCATTCTCTTTTTCCTTTCGGCATCAGTCACGCTCTGTAGCCCTCAATCTATCCGAAAACTACTTTCCCCCTCCTACCTGTCCAGCCTACGACTCCATGGCTACCACCAACCGCACTGAGAGGTCAACCGCAGTGAGAGGTGAGTCACACAGCAAGAGGCGAGCCGCAGGCTCCAGCCTCCAGCAGAAGGCAGCCGGCTCTTCCCTCTCCTGCTCCCCTAAGCCGGGAACAGACGAGTTCAACGAACAGACACGGGAGAGACTGGAAAGGACTGACATCCCTTCAGCACTACTTATATACTGAGGTTATGCGCAGAGGTTCCTGGACTACATGTTCTGATTGGATGAGAGCAAGTCTTAGGACAACCAATCAGAGCATGAAAATAAAGTCCAATCAGAGTAGGCCTAGAGGGTTTCTCTCATCCAATCAGAACATGTAGTCCAGGAGCCATATGCATAACCTCAATATATAAGGCATGCTGAGGACGCCTCACGCAGTTACCGGCTGTTGGGTATCTGCTTGTGGAGGCGCTGTGTTCCCAGCTGAGGACGAGAAGGGGCAGTGGAGCCACCTGCTGTACGCTGGAGGCTGCAGCCTGCGGTACTGCGGCTGGCCTCGCTGCAGTGGGTGGTGGCGACGGAGACTACAGCGTGGCTGGAGCGGTAGGAGAGTGGACCAGAGGCTAGAAGGGCAGCCGAAGGGCAGCCGGAGTGGTAGGAAGAGCGGTAGGAGCAGTAGGAGGGCCGCCGGACTGGTAGGAAGTCAGGGAAGTGCTCCTGACTGCTTAGAGAATGAAGAGAAAGGGGGGCCATCGGCTGCATACTGCAGGCTGGAGCTTGCACCCCGGCGGCTTGCCTGGCTGCAGTTGGCTAGGGAGACTGCAGCTCTGCTAGAGTGGTAGAAGGGTTGTGGGGTAGGTGTGCTCCAGGCGGGGATGGGCTTGGTGTGCTATTGGGGCTGCATTGCCCAGGGCTTCAATGCCTGCTGCGGGGGGCTGGTGGGGGGCGGCTGTCTGGTGTTGCATTGCTGGAGAGCCCCATCTGGGCCTACACTGCCCAAGATGGGGGTGGGGTTGGAGGTAGGCTGTGTGCATGCACTGCTGGCGCCACGGAGTGGGGGTTAGGGGGGTTATGAGCTGCTGCACTGCCTGAGGCAGATGGCGGGTTGAGTGAGTTACCCATGACTACAGTGCCGGCAGTGGGGGCAGTTTTAGGTGCACTGTCATGTGCTGCACTACCCGTGCGATGGAGGGGAGGAAGGTGGGGTGGAGGGCTTGGTTGTGTCTACTGTTCCCGGGTTTCACTGTACTGCAGGCCTCGGTGCCACCAGTGGAGGCGTAGCCAGGGCAAGGAGGAGGTCTCCCCCTTCTGCAGTCTCTGGAGCGTGTCCTCCTCCTGCTGGTACCTGAGGAGGTTGAGGGAGGTTGAAGTGCTATCCGGGGCCCAGGGCCGGGGTGTGGTGTGGGAGGCGGGGTGGGTTTGGGACACTATCGCGTGCTGCAATGCCTGTGGCAGGGACAGGTTGTAGACACTATTGGGTGCTACACTATCGGAGGAGGGGGTGGTTTGGGGGCAGTGTTGGTGTCACACTGCCTGTGGCGGTCTCTGGGTGTATCGGTGCAATCTGGGGGCTACACTGTTGGCAACGAGGGCCAGGTTAGGGGGTGCCATTCGGGGCTGCACTGCTGCCACAGGTGGCGGGTTACAGAGATGGCAGTGACAGTGGTGGCTTCCAAGGAAGTGCCCTTTTTCCTCTTCCTAGACTCAAGGCTCTAGGGGGAGAACTCCTCCTGCTCTTGTTGAAGCGCAGCAGACATACAGAGTTTTCACAGCAATCCTCTGAGCATGGCAGGGCCCCTACACCCACCATAAATTCCTGGCTCTCACTCTCTTGCTCTATGTTGTGATGACTATCTGGGACCCCTGGGCATGTGGTGGGCACCATGGTGGACAAGACCCTGTGGGTGGAGGCATCAGGATCGGGAACCAGTACTTGGGTGGGGAGGGCCTGTTGGGTCTGAGTTTCTGCTGCTCCTGCTTCTCAAGGTGCACTGGGCACTGTGGTGGCTTGTTTCCACCCCAGGCCAGGAGGCTAGCTTGGGCCAGGAGGAGAGGCTGGACTTTGGAGGGTGATGTGAGTGCCTTCGCTGAAACTGGCCCCTGCCTTGCAATGGCTGGTATGACAAGGTCAGGCTCTAACACTACTTTTCTGCATCCTGTTCTAGGTTTCTCTGGCTTTGTCCACCCAGCTGCTCCAGGTGAAGGAGTCATCTATGGTGAGCTGGAGATTGGAGCCTGCAGATGGCATGGCTCTGTGGCTCACCTCCTGTGTTTGTGAGACCAGCTTGACCGGAGCGGTAGAAGGGCAACTGTGGAGGCCAGGTGGTAGAAGCCTCTTAGGGTGGGCCAGTGCATGGAAGGTGATGGCAGCACTGGTTGTGTTGTGCTGGGTACTAATGGTGGCAGCAGCAGCAAGTTGGGAGCTGGGAAGGGGGAGTAGGAGTGCTTTGGATCCAGCCTGGCCTGGGGTGTATAGGAAGCTGTGGGTTCTGAACTGCAGGCCTCGGTGGCAGCAGTGGAGGCACAGCTAGGGCAAGGAGGAGTCCTCCCTCTTCTGCAGTCTCTGGAGGGTGTCCTCCTCCTACTGGCACCTGAGCCAGGTGTGAATGGCAGTATTGTCTCATTCTTAGCAAAATTTAGGGGATGTCCGCGTATTTTGTTTTTTGTTGTTGTAATAACTTATCCCTGAAGGGACAAAAGGCTGCTTTGGCTGGGTTTCGGTGTGGTGGGACCCCCTTCCCATGTAAGACAAAAAGGTGCTTTTCTGGCAAGGGGTGTGTTGGAGGGAGTTCACCAAGGGGAAGAAAGGGAACCTTCTAGGAGGGTGACTGCAGATCCCCTTCCTCTGGATAGCCTCTGGGCCACCTAGTTTCCCCTGTGAGAGAGGGGACGCTTAGACCTGTATCATCAAAGAGGCGTCCTGTCTGGCTGGGGCAGTTGATTTGGCCTTCCCAATTGCTTTTTCAGCCCATCTGCCCATGGCGTCACCTCAGGGAAGTGGATCCTCAGGCCACAGGGGCAGAGGCTTCTCTGGCAGGCTGATTGCTGTAGTGGGTTGTGTCCTGCCTAAATTTCTTGTATCTGAATGTCAACCTTTCTAGGAAGACTAGAGAACTTTTCCTAAGTTATTCCCTTAAATATACTTTCCTAGTTAGTAACTTTTTATTCTCTTGTAGAAATGCCAGTAAGTTATAAGTTTTAGTCACTTCACATAATCCCATATTTCTAGAGGGCTCCCCCCCCCCCAACATTTAGGTCTTTAATGCATCTGAAATTTTATATTTTATTTTTTAAATTTTATGGGTACATAGTAGACATATATTTTTTGGGGTACACAGGAGATTTTGATACAGATGTACAGTGTAATAATCACATGAGGGTAAATGGAGTGTCCATGGCCTCAAGCATTTATTTGTGTTACAAACATTCCAGTTAACTTTTAGCTCTTTTTAAATGTACAATAAATTGTTGTCGACTGTAGTCACCCTATTGTGCTATGAAATGCTAGAGCTTATTCATTCTGTTTTTTTGTACTCACTAACCATCTGTTTTTCCCTGTCCTACCCTACTTCGCTTCCTAGCATGTGGTAACCATCATACTCTCTGTCTCCATGAGTTCAATTGTTATAATTATTAATTAGCCCCCACAAGTGAATGAAAACACGCAAAGTTTGTCTTTCTGTGCCTGGTGTATTTCACGTAACATAATGTCCCCCAGTTCCATCCAAGTTGTAAATGGCATGATCTCATTCCTTTTATGGCTAATACTCCATTGTGTAAATCTACCACATTTTCTTTCTTTTTTCTTTTTTTTATTGTATTTTAGGTTTTGGGGTACATGTGAAGAACATGCAAGATTGCTGCATAGGTAGACACGTGGCAGTGTGATTTCCTGCCTTCCTCCCCATCACCTATATCTGGCATTTCTCCCCATGCTATCTCTCCCCAACTCCCCACACCCCACTGTCCCTCCCCTGTTTGCTCCCAACAGACCCCAGTGTGTAGTGCTCCCCTTCCTGTGTCCATGTGTTCTCGTTGTTCAACACCCACCTATGAATGAGAACATGCGGTGTTTGATTTTCTGCTCTTGTGTCAGTTTGCTGAGAATGATGGTTTCCAGGTTCATCCATGTCCCTACAAAGAATACGAACTCATAGTTTTTCATGGCTGTGTCATATTCCATGGTGTATATGTGCCACATTTTCCCTGTCCAGTCTATCATCGATGGGCATTTGGGTTGGTTCCTGGTCTTTGCTATTGTAAACAGTGCTGCAATGAACATTAGTCTGCATGTGTCCTTACAGTAGAATGATTTCTAATCCTTTGGATATATACCCAGTAATGGGATTGCTGGGTCCAATGGAATTTCTATTTCTAGGTCCTTGAGGAATTGCCACACTGTCTTCCACAATGGTTGAACTAATTTACACTCCCACCAACACTGTAAAAGTGTTCCTGTTTCTCCACATCCTCTCCAGTGTCTGTTGTTTCCAGATTTTTGAATGATCGCCATTCTAACTGGTGTGAGATGGTATCTCAATGTGGTTTTGATTTGCATTTCTCTAATGACCAGTGATGATGAACATTTTTTCCTATGTTCGTTGGCCTCATGTATGTCTTCTTTTGTAAAGTGTTTGTTCATATCCTTTGTCCACTTCTGAATGGGCTTGTTTTTTTCTTGTAAATCGGTTGTAGCTGTTTGTAAATTCTGGATATCAGCCCTTTATCAGATGGGTAAACTGCAAATTTTTTTTCCCATTCTGTTGGTTGCCAATTCACTGTAATGATTATGACTGTTTCTTTTGCCATGCAGAAGCTGTGGAGTTTGATTAGATCCCATTTGTCTATTTTGGCTTTTCTTGCCAGTGCTTTTGGCGTTTTGGTCATGAAGTTCTTGCCTACGCCTATGTCCTGAATCAAGGTTTTGCCTGGATTTTTTTCTATGGTTTTTATGGTGTTAGGTCTTATGTTTACGTCTTTAATCCATCTGGAGTTAATTTTAGTGTAAGGTGTCAGGACCAGGGGTCCAGTTTCTGCTTTCTGCACATGGCTAGCCAATTTTTCCAACACCATTTATTAAACAGGGAATCCTTTTCCCACTCTGTTCTGTTCCATTGGTCTGTATTTCTGTTTTGGTACCCGTACCATGCTGTTTTAATTACTGTAGCTTGTAGTATAGTTTGAAGTCCGGTAGTGTGATGCCTCCCACTTTGTTCTTCTTGCTTAGAATTGACTTGGCTATGCGGGCTCTCTTTTGGTTCCATATGAAGTTTAAGGTGTTTTTTTTTTTTTCCAGTTCTGTGAAGAAGGTCATTGGTAGCTTGATGGGGATAGCGTTGAATCTGTAAATTACTTTGGACCGTATGACCATTTTCACAATATTGATTCTTCCTAACCATGAACATGGAATGTTTCTCCATGTGTTTGTGTCCTCTTTTATTTCGTTGAGCAGTGGTTTGTAGTTCTCCTTGAAGAGATCCTTTACGTTCCTTGTTAGTTGTATTCCTAGGTATTTTATTCTCTTTGTAGCAATTGTGAATGGCAGTTCATTCTTGATTTGGCTCTCTTTAAGTCTGTTATTGGTGTATAGGAATGCTTGTGATTTTTGCACATTGATTTTGTATCCTGAGAATTTGCTGAAGTTGCTTATCAGTTTCAGGAGATTTTGGGCTGAGGTGATGGGGATTTCTAGATATATAATCATGCCTGCAAATAATTTGATTTCCTCCTTTCCTATTTGAATACCCTTTGTTTCTTTTTCTTGCCTGATTGCTCTGGCTAGAACTTCCAGTACTATATTGAATAGGAGTGGTGAGAGAGGGCTTTGTTTTTTGATTCTTTTTTATTTTCCTTTATTTTTGACTGGGTTAATTTGAAAGACCCATTTTCAAAGTCTAAAATTATTTCTTCTGCTTGGTCTAGTTTATTGTTAAAAATTCCAACTGTGTTTTGAAATTCTTTTAGTGAATTTTTTAATTCCAGAAGGTCTCTTTTTTTGTGACATAGCTATTTATTCCTTCATATCCCAAATTGTAATTAGTGATTATTTTTCACATAAAAGTAATAGATATTTTAGTTCATTAGTAGATACATGATTAACACTTTAAAGGAACTAAACACCCACCAGACTGAAGGGAAAGTGATAATCTGTGTTACATCTGAAAAAATTTTAATCTTTCAATTAATTACAAGCATGTAAATTAAAATAATTTAATGTATTTTTGTCTAGCAAAATAGAAGTATCTGTTGATGAAGAGAAAGCCGGGCTTACTGGCAGGCACTTGTAATTCCAGCTACTTGGGAGGCTGATGTAGGAAAATTGCTTGAACTTGGGAGGCAGAGGTTCAAAGAAAAAAAAAAATACATCCCATTTCTGTCTCAGCAACATCAACAGCAGGTTGCCCAGGCTGTAGAATGGACCAGATAGGTGACCATGGCACAGTTAAATGCCATCATCAAGCAGCAGTGGTTCCAAGGTCAGCATCTTTCTTATGGCCCTCGTCACACCCCATATGCGTCACACTTAGCACTTGAGCTTTTTGAATCCTGCTTCCTGGGGACAGTGCCAGCCTTCCTGTACTCCCTGATGCTCCAGGTGGGCAGCCTTACTAGGCAGTAGATGACAACAAGAAGCACCATGATGCAAAACACCACAGAGGTGAGAGGCCAGGTAAGGCAGATTAGGACTTTGTCCTTCTACTCAGATAGTGCTGCAAAGTTGTGTGCATTTCTAGTGAAAGCTCGCTCTCTATGGAGAGAGCAAACCATGAGATCAGAGTAACTGTGATAAAGTTCTCCACTGAAACACGTGTAACTCTGGGGTTTGCAGGATTTGCTATGGGCTTCTGCAGATTTCTTCATCTTGTTAGATTGCAGGCATCTTGACATTTTGGTAACTGCCTAGTTAATGCCAGTGGGCTGTACCATATTATGGAAAACTGTTAACTGCCTAACTGGGTAATTTTCAAAGAAAGTAATTTTGTTAAACGGGTCAAGATAAGAAGTTAAATTTGAAAGTGAGTATGTTCAAATGAAACGTTTGTTGGACAACTGCATCTGTTACTACTTGTTAGTTTTGCATTAAATTTTGGACAAAATTGCACTTGACTGTTTTTTGAAGAAACTGTCCTTTACTCTGTCAAGAAATATAAAAAGAAATACTTTGTGTATGGTTAAACTGTAATTTTTTTTTATTTTTTTTTTTTTTGAGATTCAATCTCGCTCTGTTGCCCAGGCTGGAGTGTCGTGGCGCAATCTCTACTCACTGCAACCTTCACCTCCTGGGTTCAAGCAATTCTCCTGCCTCAGTAGCAAGGCACCCACCACTGCACCCAGCTAATTTGTGTGTGTGTGTGTGTGTGTGTGTGTGTGTGTGTGTGTGTGTTTGGTAGAGATGGGGTTTAGCCATGTTGGCCAGGCTAGTTTTGAACTCTTGACCTCAGGTGATCCACCCGATTTGGCCTCCCGAAGTGTTGGGATTACAGGTATGATACAACGTGCCCGGCCTGTAAATCTTATGTTTACAGAATACTGTGATTTTTCAGGAAATCACTGTATTAGGAATGTACAATGACATGTATAAATAAAAGCCAGTTTTAAAACTGAAAAAACAGCTTTGAAATTGAGGGCTGCATTTTTGTAGAGAATGTTTTCCAGCATGTGCAGTCTAAAAATTCTGTACTCCTCGTTTTAACAAACTATCTTTTATAATGAATGATTTTGTTTTAAAATGTAACAGGACACCAGGGGCTGTGACAACCGGATCGCTTCTGTTAACATTTCTTTCTAGTACTGTAGTCCCATCTAAGCTGTGTTTGGCTTTTGCAGTTTTGCTTACCCACAGTCAGTCCCGATCTGAAAATATTAAATGAAAAATATACAGATAATTCACAAGTTTTAAATTGTGTGCTGTTTCGAGTAGTGTGATGAAAGTTTCTGTCATTCCCCTCTACTCAGTCCCACCTAGAACGTGCATCATCTCTTTACCCACAACGTCTGTCTGTTTGCCTTATCTGCCTGTTAGTCATTTAGCAGCCCTCAAATCCACTATTGTGATACCACAGTGTTTATGTTCAAAGAACTCTTATTTTGCTTAATGGCCCCAAAGTGCAAAAGTACTGATGCCGGCAATTAAAAAATGCCAAAGAGAAGCCATAAAGTGATCCTTTAAGTTAAGAGTTAATCATAGGCATGTATGTGTAAATAAAAAATAATCTGTATTGGATTCAGTACTATCTGCGGTTTCAGGCATCCACTGAAGATCTTGAAATGTATTCCCCATGGATAAAGGAGGGACTTCTGTATTCTGAATAGATTTCACAAGAAGAAAATTAATCATTCATAAAGTATTTTAACCTTAGAATTTAAATTTATATATTCTCTATAAATTAAACAGAAATATTGCGATAATCTAGCCAATTTTCTTAGTTTTTATGCTACCTTAGTAATGTCTAGTATTGATTTGCTGAGGTTCAAATTTTGAACTCTAGTTTTTCTTAAACGTGACTCATAATAAGAATATGTTAAAGTCTGATGTGGTTTATCAGTCAAAAATACAAATTAATGATGCAGAGAATATGTATATATCGAGACAGAGTCTCCCTGTGTTGCCCAGGCTGGAGGGCAGTGGCGCAGTCTGAGCTCACTGCAACCTCCACCTCCCAGGTTGAAGATTCTCCTGCTTCAGCCTCTCGACTAGTTGGGATTATAGGCACGCCCCATGACACCTGGCTACTTTTTCTAATTTTATAAAATGTAAAACTTGGGACCTGGTATTGATGTGGGGCCTGGGTGTCTACCTGGGGCTTGATTTTGTGGGGTCCTGAAGTTCTAGCACCTGGTGTCCACCTGAGGCCTGGGTATCAACCTGGGGCCTGAGTGTTTCCCAGTGCCTGAGGTCTTCCTGGGTCCAGATATCCACATGGGACCTAAATGTGTACCTGGGGCCTAATGTTCACCAGGAGCCAAGGTATCCACCTAGGGCTTGGTGTCCACCCAGGGCCTGATGTCCATTGTGTGGAGTCAGGTGCCCACCAGAGGCCTCATGTTCACCTGGGGCCCGGGTGTCCTTCAGGGGCTTGGTTTTGATCTGGGACCTGGGCATTTACCTAGGGCCCCTGCGAACACTTGGGGCCTGACATCAACTTGGGTCTTGGTGTCCAGGTAGGGCCTGATGTCCATGGTATCCTCCTGCCTAGGTATCCTCCTGAGGCCTGATGTCCTGCTGAGGCCTAGTTTCTACCTGGGTTGTGGGTATCTGCCTGGTTACTGTTGTTTACCTGGGACCTGGTGTGCACCTGGGGCCTATGCCTACCTTGGACCTGTTGTTTCTCTGGGGCCTTGTGTCCACCTGTTCCCTGGACATCATCTTGGTACCTGCTACTCACCTGTGGCATCTATAGCCACCTGGGGCTTGGTGGTCCTTTGAAGCCTGGTGTCCTGGGTTTTGATGTCAACCTGGTGTGTCGGTATTCACCTGCGTCCTGGGCCCTGGATATCTACATGGGACCTAGATGTTCACCTGGGGTATAATGTTCACTAGGGCCAAGGTATCCACCTGGGGCCTGGTGTCCACCCAGGGCTTGATGTCCATTTGGAGTCAAGTGGACGTGTCCAGCTTTGGACTGGGTGTCCCCATGGAGCCTGATATGCACTAGGGGGTAAGGCATTTACTTGACGCCTGGTGTCCCTATGGAGCATGCTGTCCCATGAGGATTGATATCCTGGGGCCTGGGTGTTTACCTGGAGTCTTGATACCCATCTTGTGCCTGCTGCCTACATAGGGCCTCATGTTCTCCTTGCACCTGGATGTCCACCTAAGTCCTTGATATTCTCTGTGGGACGGCTGTCCACCTGTGACTTTGTGTCCAACTGTGGCTTGGGTGTGAGCCTGTTGCTTGATGCACATCTTGAGGCTGTGTGTACTTGGGACCTTGTGTCCATCTGGGTACTAGCATCCTCTTGGAGGCTGATGCCTACGTGTCTACATCTACTGGAGCCTGATGTCCATCTGGAACCAGATGTTCCCCTGGGGTCAGGGTGTCTATCTGGGGCCTAATGTTCATCAGGGTCCTGGTGTTCACCAGGGCCTAGGCATCCACCTGGGGCCTGTTGTCCACCTTTGCCCTGATGTTTACCTGGGGCCTGGACATCCACTTGGAGCTTGGAGTTGAAGTGGG